>NW_027469512.1:0-113898 GCF_051020765.1 Lasioglossum baleicum
AGGCTAGTCGAGTAAAAACACGTGCAAGAGGATGCTTCCCGCAGGCTAGTCGAGTAAAAACACGTGCGAGAGGATGCATCCCGCAGGCTAGTCGAGTAAAAACACGTGCGAGAGGATGCATCCCGCAGGCTAGTCGAGTAAAAACACGTGCGAGGTTTTGTGGGATGCGCATGCGCAGGTTTTGTGGGATGCGCATGCGCAGGTTTTTTGGGATGCGCATGGCTAGTCGAACAAAAACACGTGCGAGAGGATGCATCCCGCAGGCTAGTCGAGTAAAAACACGTGCGAGAGGATGCATCCCGCAGGCTAGTCGAGTAAAAACACGTGCGAGAGGATGCATCCTGCAGGCTAGTCGAGCAAAAACACGTGCGAGAGGATGCATCCCGCAGGCTAGTCGAGTAAAAACACGTGCGAGAGGATGCATCCCGCAGGCTAGTCGAGTAAAAACACGTGCGAGAGGATGCATCCTGCAGGCTAGTCGAGCAAAAACACGTGCGAGAGGATGCATCCCGCAGGCTAGTCGAGCAAAAACACGTGCGAGAGGATGCATCCCGCAGGCTAGTCGAGTAAAAACACGTGCGAGAGGATGCATCCCGCAGGCTAGTCGAGTAAAAACACGTGCGAGGTTTTGTGGGATGCGCATGCGCAGGTTTTGTGGGATGCGCATGCGCAGGTTTTTTGGGATGCGCATGGCTAGTCGAGCAAAACCCGTGCGAGAGGATGCATCCCGCAGGGTAGTCGAGTAAAAACACGTGCGAGAGGATGCATCCCGCAGGCTAGTCGAGTAAAAACACGTGCAAGAGGATGCTTCCCGCAGGCTAGTCGAGTAAAAACACGTGCGAGAGGATGCATCCCGCAGGCTAGTCGAGTAAAAACACGTGCGAGAGGATGCATCCCGCAGGCTAGTCGAGTAAAAACACGTGCGAGGTTTTGTGGGATGCGCATGCGCAGGTTTTGTGGGATGCGCATGCGCAGGTTTTTTGGGATGCGCATGGCTAGTCGAACAAAAACACGTGCGAGAGGATGCATCCCGCAGGGTAGTCGAGTAAAAACACGTGCGAGAGGATGCATCCCGCAGGCTAGTCGAGTAAAAACACGTGCGAGAGGATGCATCCTGCAGGCTAGTCGAGTAAAAACACGTGCGAGAGGATGCATCCCGCAGGCTAGTCGAGCAAAAACACGTGCGAGAGGATGCATCCCGCAGGCTAGTCGAGCAAAAACACGTGCGAGAGGATGCATCCCGCAGGCTAGTCGAGTAAAAACACGTGCGAGAGGATGCATCCCGCAGGCTAGTCGAGTAAAAACACGTGCGAGGTTTTGTGGGATGCGCATGCGCAGGTTTTGTGGGATGCGCATGCGCAGGTTTTTTGGGATGCGCATGGCTAGTCGAACAAAAACACGTGCGAGAGGATGCATCCCGCAGGGTAGTCGAGTAAAAACACGTGCGAGAGGATGCATCCCGCAGGCTAGTCGAGCAAAAACACGTGCGAGAGGATGCATCCCGCAGGCTAGTCGAGTAAAAACAAGTGCGAGAGGATGCATCCCGCAGGCTAGTCGAGCACAAACACGTGCGAGAGGATGCATCCCGCAGGCTAGTCGAGCAAAAACACGTGCGAGAGGATGCATCCCGCAGGCTAGTCGAGTAAAAACACGTGCGAGAGGATGCATCCCGCAGGCTAGTCGAGCAAAAACACGTGCGAGAGGATGCATCCCGCAGGCTAGTCGAGTAAAAACACGTGCGAGAGGATGCATCCCGCAGGCTAGTCGAGCACAAACACGTGCGAGAGGATGCATCCCGCAGGCTAGTCGAGCAAAAACACGTGCGAGAGGATGCATCCCGCAGGCTAGTCGAGTAAAAACACGTGCGAGGTTTTGTGGGATGCGCATGCGCAGGTTTTGTGGGATGCGCATGCGCAGGTTTTTTGGGATGCGCATGGCTAGTCGAACAAAAACACGTGCGAGAGGATGCATCCCGCAGGGTAGTCGAGTAAAAACACGTGCGAAAGGATGCATCCCGCAGGCTAGTCGAGTAAAAACACGTGCGAGAGGATGCATCCTGCAGGCTAGTCGAGTAAAAACACGTGCGAGAGGATGCATCCCGCAGGCTAGTCGAGCAAAAACACGTGCGAGAGGATGCATCCCGCAGGCTAGTCGAGCAAAAACACGTGCGAGAGGATGCATCCCGCAGGCTAGTCGAGTAAAAACACGTGCGAGAGGTTGCATCCCGCAGGCTAGTCGAGTAAAAACACGTGCGAGGTTTTGTGGGATGCGCATGCGCAGGTTTTGTGGGATGCGCATGCGCAGGTTTTTTGGGATGCGCATGGCTAGTCGAGCAAAAACACGTGCGAGAGGATGCATCCCGCAGGCTAGTCGAGTAAAAACACGTGCGAGAGGATGCATCCCGCAGGCTAGTCGAGTAAAAACACGTGCGAGAGGATGCATCCTGCAGGCTAGTCGAGCAAAAACACGTGCGAGAGGATGCATCCCGCAGGCTAGTCGAGCAAAAACACGTGCGAGAGGATGCATCCCGCAGGCTAGTCGAGTAAAAACACGTGCGAGAGGATGCATCCCGCAGGCTAGTCGAGTAAAAACACGTGCGAGGTTTTGTGGGATGCGCATGCGCAGGTTTTGTGGGATGCGCATGCGCAGGTTTTTTGGGATGCGCATGGCTAGTCGAGCAAAAACACGTGCGAGAGGATGCATCCCGCAGGCTAGTCGAGCAAAAACACGTGCGAGAGGATGCATCCCGCAGGCTAGTGGAGTAAAAACACGTGCGAGAGGATGCATCCCGCAGGCTAGTCGAGTAAAAACACGTGCGAGAGGATGCATCCCGCAGGCTAGTCGAGTAAAAACACGTGCGAGAGGATGCATCCCGCAGGCTAGTCGAGTAAAAACACGTGCGAGGTTTTGTGGGATGCGCATGCGCAGGTTTTTTGGGATGCGCATGGCTAGTCGAGCAAAAACACGTGCGAGAGGATGCATCCCGCAGGGTAGTCGAGTAAAAACACGTGCGAGAGGATGCATCCCGCAGGCTAGTCGAGTAAAAACACGTGCGAGAGGATGCATCCTGCAGGCTAGTCGAGTAAAAACACGTGCGAGAGGATGCATCCCGCAGGCTAGTCGAGCAAAAACACGTGCGAGAGGATGCATCCCGCAGGCTAGTCGAGCAAAAACACGTGCGAGAGGATGCATCCCGCAGGCTAGTCGAGTAAAAACACGTGCGAGAGGATGCATCCCGCAGGCTAGTCGAGTAAAAACACGTGCGAGAGGATGCATCCTGCAGGCTAGTCGAGCAAAAACACGTGCGAGAGGATGCATCCCGCAGGCTAGTCGAGCAAAAACACGTGCGAGAGGATGCATCCCGCAGGCTAGTCGAGCAAAAACACGTGCGAGAGGATGCATCCCGCAGGCTAGTCGAGCAAAAACACGTGCGAGAGGATGCATCCCGCAGGCTAGTCGAGTAAAAACACGTGCGAGAGGATGCATCCCGCAGGCTAGTCGAGCAAAAACACGTGCGAGAGGATGCATCCCGCAGGCTAGTCGAGTAAAAACACGTGCGAGAGGATGCATCCCGCAGGCTAGTCGAGTAAAAACACGTGCGAGGTTTTGTGGGATGCGCATGCGCAGGTTTTGTGGGATGCGCATGCGCAGGTTTTTTGGGATGCGCATGGCTAGTCGAACAAAAACACGTGCGAGAGGATGCATCCCGCAGGGTAGTCGAGTAAAAACACGTGCGAGAGGATGCATCCCGCAGGCTAGTCGAGTAAAAACACGTGCGAGAGGATGCATCCTGCAGGCTAGTCGAGTAAAAACACGTGCGAGAGGATGCATCCCGCAGGCTAGTCGAGTAAAAACACGTGCGAGAGGATGCATCCCGCAGGCTAGTCGAGCAAAAACACGTGCGAGAGGATGCATCCCGCAGGCTAGTCGAGCAAAAACACGTGCGAGAGGATGCATCCCGCAGGCTAGTCGAGTAAAAACACGTGCGAGAGGATGCATCCCGCAGGCTAGTCGAGCAAAAACACGTGCGAGAGGATGCATCCCGCAGGCTAGTCGAGTAAAAACACGTGCGAGAGGATGCATCCCGCAGGCTAGTCGAGTAAAAACACGTGCGAGGTTTTGTGGGATGCGCATGCGCAGGTTTTGTGGGATGCGCATGCGCAGGTTTTTTGGGATGCGCATGGCTAGTCGAACAAAAACACGTGCGAGAGGATGCATCCCGCAGGGTAGTCGAGTAAAAACACGTGCGAGAGGATGCATCCCGCAGGCTAGTCGAGTAAAAACACGTGCGAGAGGATGCATCCTGCAGGCTAGTCGAGTAAAAACACGTGCGAGAGGATGCATCCCGCAGGCTAGTCGAGCAAAAACACGTGCGAGAGGATGCATCCCGCAGGCTAGTCGAGCAAAAACACGTGCGAGAGGATGCATCCCGCAGGCTAGTCGAGTAAAAACACGTGCGAGAGGTTGCATCCCGCAGGCTAGTCGAGTAAAAACACGTGCGAGGTTTTGTGGGATGCGCATGCGCAGGTTTTGTGGGATGCGCATGCGCAGGTTTTTTGGGATGCGCATGGCTAGTCGAGCAAAAACACGTGCGAGAGGATGCATCCCGCAGGCTAGTCGAGTAAAAACACGTGCGAGAGGATGCATCCCGCAGGCTAGTCGAGTAAAAACACGTGCGAGAGGATGCATCCTGCAGGCTAGTCGAGCAAAAACACGTGCGAGAGGATGCATCCCGCAGGCTAGTCGAGCAAAAACACGTGCGAGAGGATGCATCCCGCAGGCTAGTCGAGTAAAAACACGTGCGAGAGGATGCATCCCGCAGGCTAGTCGAGTAAAAACACGTGCGAGGTTTTGTGGGATGCGCATGCGCAGGTTTTGTGGGATGCGCATGCGCAGGTTTTTTGGGATGCGCATGGCTAGTCGAGCAAAAACACGTGCGAGAGGATGCATCCCGCAGGCTAGTCGAGCAAAAACACGTGCGAGAGGATGCATCCCGCAGGCTAGTGGAGTAAAAACACGTGCGAGAGGATGCATCCCGCAGGCTAGTCGAGTAAAAACACGTGCGAGAGGATGCATCCCGCAGGCTAGTCGAGTAAAAACACGTGCGAGAGGATGCATCCCGCAGGCTAGTCGAGTAAAAACACGTGCGAGGTTTTGTGGGATGCGCATGCGCAGGTTTTTTGGGATGCGCATGGCTAGTCGAGCAAAAACACGTGCGAGAGGATGCATCCCGCAGGGTAGTCGAGTAAAAACACGTGCGAGAGGATGCATCCCGCAGGCTAGTCGAGTAAAAACACGTGCGAGAGGATGCATCCTGCAGGCTAGTCGAGTAAAAACACGTGCGAGAGGATGCATCCCGCAGGCTAGTCGAGCAAAAACACGTGCGAGAGGATGCATCCCGCAGGCTAGTCGAGCAAAAACACGTGCGAGAGGATGCATCCCGCAGGCTAGTCGAGTAAAAACACGTGCGAGAGGATGCATCCCGCAGGCTAGTCGAGCAAAAACAAGTGCGAGAGGATGCATCCCGCAGGCTAGTCGAGTAAAAACACGTGCGAGAGGATGCATCCCGCAGGCTAGTCGAGTAAAAACACGTGCGAGAGGATGCATCCCGCAGGCTAGTCGAGTAAAAACACGTGCGAGGTTTTGTAGGATGCGCATGCGCAGGTTTTGTGGGATGCGCATGCGCAGGTTTTTTGGGATGCGCATGGCTAGTCGAGTAAAAACACGTGCGAGAGGATGCATCCCGCAGGCTAGTCGAGTAAAAACACGTGCGAGAGGATGCATCCCGCAGGCTAGTCGAGTAAAAACACGTGCGAGGTTTTGTGGGATGCGCATGCGCAGGTTTTGTGGGATGCGCATGCGCAGGTTTTTTGGGATGCGCATGCGCAGGTTTTTTGGGATGCGCATGCCTAGTCGAGCAAAAACACGTGCGAGAGGATGCATCCCGCAGGCTAGTCGAGCAAAAACACGTGCGAGAGGATGCATCCCGCAGGCTAGTCGAGCAAAAACACTTGCGAGAGGATGCATCCCGCAGGCTAGTCGAGTAAAAACACGTGCGAGAGGATGCATCCCGCAGGCTAGTCGAGTAAAAACACGTGCGAGGTTTTGTGGGATGCGCATGCGCAGGTTTTGTGGGATGCGCATGCGCAGGTTTTTTGGGATGCGCATGCCTAGTCGAGCAAAAACACGTGCGAGAGGATGCATCCCGCAGGCTAGTCGAGTAAAAACACGTGCGAGGTTTTGTGGGATGCGCATGCGCAGGTTTTTTGGGATGCCTATGCCTAGTCGAGCAAAAACACGTGCGAGAGGATGCATCCCGCAGGCTAGTCGAGCAAAAACACGTGCGAGAGGATGCATCCCGCAGGCTAGTCGAGTAAAAACACGTGCGAGAGGATGCATCCCGCAGGCTAGTCGAGTAAAAACACGTGCGAGAGGATGCATCCCGCAGGCTAGTCGAGTAAAAACACGTGCGAGGTTTTGTGGGATGCGCATGCGCAGGTTTTGTGGGATGCGCATGCGCAGGTTTTTGGGATGCGCATGGCTAGTCGAGCAAAAACACGTGCGAGAGGATGCATCCCGCAGGCTAGTCGAGTAAAAACACGTGCGAGAGGATGCATCCTGCAGGCTAGTCGAGTAAAAACACGTGCGAGAGGATGCATCCCGCAGGCTAGTCGAGTAAAAACACGTTCGAGGTTTTTTGGGATGCGCATGAGCAGGTTTTTTGGGATTCGCATGGCTAGTCGAGCAAAAACACGTGCGAGAGGATGCATCCCGCAGGCTAGTCGAGTAAAAACACGTGCGAGAGGATGCATCCCGCAGGCTAGTCGAGTAAAAACACGTGCGAGAGGATGCATCCTGCAGGCTAGTCGAGTAAAAACACGTGCGAGAGGATGCATCCCGCAGGCTAGTCGAGTAAAAACACGTGCGAGGTTTTGTAGGATGCGCATGCGCAGGTTTTGTGGGATGCGCATGCGCAGGTTTTTTGGCATGCGCATGGCTAGTCGAGCAAAAACACGTGCGAGAGGATGCATCCCGCAGGGTAGTCGAGTAAAAACACGTGCGAGAGGATGCATCCCGCAGGCTAGTCGAGTAAAAACACGTGCGAGAGGATGCATCCCGTAGTCTAGTCGAGTAAAAACACGTGCGAGGTTTTGTGGGATGCGCATGCGCAGGTTTTTTGGGATGCGCATGGCTAGTCGAGCAAAAACACGTGCGAGAGGATGCATCCCGCAGGGTAGTCGAGTAAAAACACGTGCGAGAGGATGCATCCCGCAGGCTAGTCGAGTAAAAACACGTGCGAGAGGATGCATCCTGCAGGCTAGTCGAGTAAAAACACGTGGGAGAGGATGCATCCCGCAGGCTAGTCGAGCAAAAACACGTGCGAGAGGATGCATCCCGCAGGCTAGTCGAGCAAAAACACGTGCGAGAGGATGCATCCCGCAGGCTAGTCGAGTAAAAACACGTGCGAGGTTTTGTGGGATGCGCATGCGCAGGTTTTGTGGGATGCGCATGCGCAGGTTTTTGGGATGCGCATGGCTAGTCGAGCAAAAACACGTGCGAGAGGATGCATCCCGCAGGCTAGTCGAGTAAAAACACGTGCGAGAGGATGCATCCCGCAGGCTAGTCGAGTAAAAACACGTGCGAGGTTTTGTGGGATGCGCATGCGCAGGTTTTGTGGGATGCGCATGCGCAGGTTTTTTGGGACGCGCATGCGCAGGTTTTTTGGGATGCGCATGCGCAGGTTTTTTGGGATGCGCATGGCTAGTCGAGCAAAAACACGTGCGAGAGGATGCATCCCGCAGGGTAGTCGAGTAAAAACACGTGCGAGAGGATGCATCCCGCAGGCTAGTCGAGTAAAAACACGTGCGAGAGGATGCATCCCGCAGGCTAGTCGAGTAAAAACACGTGCGAGGTTTTGTAGGATGCGCATGCGCAGGTTTTGTGGGATGCGCATGCGCAGGTTTTTTGGGATGCGCATGGCTCGTCGAGTAAAGACACGTGCGAGAGGATGCATCCCGCAGGCTAGTCGAGTAAAAACACGTGCGAGAGGATGCATCCCGCAGGCTAGTCGAGTAAAAACACGTGCGAGAGGATGCATCCCGCAGGCTAGTCGAGTAAAAACACGTGCGAGGTTTTGTGGGATGCGCATGCGCAGGTTTTGTGGGATGCGCATGCGCAGGTTTTTTGGGATGCGCATGGCTAGTCGAGCAAAAACACGTGCGAGAGGATGCATCCCGCAGGGTAGTCGAGTAAAAACACGTGCGAGAGGATGTATCCCGCAGGCTAGTCGAGTAAAAACACGTGCGAGAGGATGCATCCTGCAGGCTAGTCGAGTAAAAACACGTGCGAGAGGATGCATCCCGCAGGCTAGTCGAGCAAAAACACGTGCGAGAGGATGCATCCCGCAGGCTAGTCGAGCAAAAACACGTGCGAGAGGATGCATCCCGCAGGCTAGTCGAGTAAAAACACGTGCGAGAGGATGCATCCCGCAGGCTAGTCGAGTAAAAACACGTGCGAGGTTTTGTGGGATGCGCATGCGCAGGTTTTGTGGGATGCGCATGCGCAGGTTTTTTGGGATGCGCATGGCTAGTCGAGCAAAAACACGTGCGAGAGGATGCATCCCGCAGGGTAGTCGAGTAAAAACACGTGCGAGAGGATGCATCCCGCAGGCTAGTCGAGCAAAAACACGTGCGAGAGGATGCATCCCGCAGGCTAGTCGAGCAAAAACACGTGCGAGAGGATGCATCCCGCAGGCTAGTCGAGTAAAAACACGTGCGAGAGGATGCATCCCGCAGGCTAGTCGGGCACAAACACGTGCGAGAGGATGCGACCCGCAGGCTAGTCGAGCAAAAACACGTGCGAGAGGATGCATCCCGCAGGCTAGTCGAGCAAAAACACGTGCGAGAGGATGCATCCCGCAGGCTAGTCGAGTAAAAACACGTGCGAGGTTTTGTGGGATGCGCATGCGCAGGTTTTGTGGGATGCGCATGCGCAGGTTTTTTGGGATGCGCATGGCTAGTCGAGCAAAAACACGTGCGAGAGGATGCATCCCGCAGGCTAGTCGAGTAAAAACACGTGCGAGAGGATGCATCCCGCAGGCTAGTCGAGTAAAAACACGTGCGAGAGGATGCATCCCGCAGGCTAGTCGAGTAAAAACACGTGCGAGATTTTGTGGGATGCGCATGCGCAGGTTTTGTGGGATGCGCATGCGCAGGTTTTTTGGGATGCGCATGCCTAGTCGAGCAAAAACACGTGCGAGAGGATGCATCCCGCAGGCTAGTCGAGTAAAAACACGTGCGAGAGGATGCATCCTGCAGGCTAGTCGAGTAAGAACACGTGCGAGAGGATGCATCCCGCAGGCTAGTCGAGCAAAAACACGTGCGAGAGGATGCATCCCGCAGGGTAGTCGAGTAAAAACACGTGCGAGAGGATGCATCCCGCAGGCTGGTCGAGCAAAAACACGTGCGAGAGGAGGCATCCCGCAGGCTAGTCGAGTAAAAACACGTGCGAGAGGATGCATCCTGCAGGCTAGTCGAGTAAAAACACGTGCGAGAGGATGCATCCCGCAGGCTAGTCGGGTAAAAACACGTGCGAAAGGATGCATCCCGCAGGCTAGTCGAGTAAAAACACGTGCGAGGTTTTGTGGGATGCGCATGCGCAGGTTTTGTGGGATGCGCATGCGCAGGTTTTTTGGGATGCGCATGGCTAGTCGAACAAAAACACGTGCGAGAGGATGCATCCCGCAGGGTAGTCGAGTAAAAACACGTGCGAGAGGATGCATCCCGCAGGCTAGTCGAGTAAAAACACGTGCGAGAGGATGCATCCTGCAGGCTAGTCGAGTAAAAACACGTGCGAGAGGATGCATCCCGCAGGCTAGTCGAGCAAAAACACGTGCGAGAGGATGCATCCCGCAGGCTAGTCGAGCAAAAACACGTGCGAGAGGATGCATCCCGCAGGCTAGTCGAGTAAAAACACGTGCGAGAGGATGCATCCCGCAGGCTAGTCGAGTAAAAACACGTGCGAGGTTTTGTGGGATGCGCATGCGCAGGTTTTGTGGGATGCGCATGCGCAGGTTTTTTGGGATGCGCATGGCTTGTCGAGCAAAAACACGTGCGCGAGGATGCATCCCGCAGGCTAGTCGAGTAAAAACACGTGCGAGAGGATGCATCCCGCAGGCTAGTCGAGTAAAAACACGTGCGAGAGGATGCATCCTGCAGGCTAGTCGAGCAAAAACACGTGCGAGAGGATGCATCCCGCAGGCTAGTCGAGCAAAAACACGTGCGAGAGGATGCATCCCGCAGGCTAGTCGAGTAAAAACACGTGCGAGAGGATGCATCCCGCAGGCTAGTCGAGCACAAACACGTGCGAGAGGATGCATCCCGCAGGCTAGTCGAGCAAAAACACGTGCGAGAGGATGCATCCCGCAGGCTAGTCGAGCAAAAACACGTGCGAGAGGATGCATCCCGCAGGCTAGTCGAGTAAAAACACGTGCGAGGTTTTGTGGGATGCGCATGCGCAGGTTTTGTGGGATGCGCATGCGCAGGTTTTTTGGGATGCGCATGGCTAGTCGAGCAAAAACACGTGCGAGAGGATGCATCCCGCAGGCTAGTCGAGTAAAAACACGTGCGAGAGTATGCATCCCGCAGGCTAGTCGAGTAAAAACACGTGCGAGAGGATGCATCCCGCAGGCTAGTCGAGTAAAAACACGTGCGAGAGGATGCATCCCGCAGGCTAGTCGAGTAAAAACACGTGCGAGAGGATGCATCCCGCAGGCTAGTCGAGTAAAAACACGTGCGAGGTTTTGTGGGATGCGCATGCGCAGGTTTTGTGGGATGCGCATGCGCAGGTTTTTTGGGATGCGCATGGCTAGTCGAACAAAAACACGTGCGAGAGGATGCATCCCGCAGGGTAGTCGAGTAAAAACACGTGCGAGAGGATGCATCCCGCAGGCTAGTCGAGTAAAAACACGTGCGAGAGGATGCATCCTGCAGGCTAGTCGAGTAAAAACACGTGCGAGAGGATGCATCCCGCAGGCTAGTCGAGCAAAAACACGTGCGAGAGGATGCATCCCGCAGGCTAGTCGAGCAAAAACACGTGCGAGAGGATGCATCCCGCAGGCTAGTCGAGTAAAAACACGTGCGAGAGGATGCATCCCGCAGGCTAGTCGAGTAAAAACACGTGCGAGGTTTTGTGGGATGCGCATGCGCAGGTTTTGTGGGATGCGCATGCGCAGGTTTTTTGGGATGCGCATGGCTAGTCGAGCAAAAACACGTGCGAGAGGATGCATCCCGCAGGGTAGTCGAGTAAAAACACGTGCGAGAGGATGCATCCCGCAGGCTAGTCGAGTAAAAACACGTGCGAGAGGATGCATCCCGCAGGCTAGTCGAGTAAAAACACGTGCGAGAGGATGCATCCTGCAGGCTAGTCGAGTAAGAACACGTGCGAGAGGATGCATCCCGCAGGCTAGTCGAGCAAAAACACGTGCGAGAGGATGCATCCCGCAGGCTAGTCGAGCAAAAACACGTGCGAGAGGATGCATCCCGCAGGCTAGTCGAGTAAAAACACGTGCGAGAGAATGCATCCCGCAGGCTAGTCGAGTAAAAACACGTGCGAGAGGATGCATCCCGCAGGCTAGTCGAGTAAAAACACGTGCGAGGTTTTGTGGGATGCGCATGCGCAGGTTTTGTGGGATGCGCATGCGCAGGTTTTTTGGGATGCGCATGCGCAGGTTTTTTGGGATGCGCATGCCTAGTCGAGCAAAAACACGTGCGAGAGGATGCATCCCGCAGGCTGGTCGAGCAAAAACACGTGCGAGAGGATGCATCCCGCAGGCTAGTCGAGTAAAAACACGTGCGAGGTTTTGTGGGATGCGCATGCGCAGGTTTTGTGGGATGCGCATGCGCAGGTTTTTTGGGATGCGCATGGCTAGTCGAACAAAAACACGTGCGAGAGGATGCATCCCGCAGGGTAGTCGAGTAAAAACACGTGCGAGAGGATGCATCCCGCAGGCTAGTCGAGTAAAAACACGTGCGAGAGGATGCATCCTGCAGGCTAGTCGAGTAAAAACACGTGCGAGAGGATGCATCCCGCAGGCTAGTCGAGCAAAAACACGTGCGAGAGGATGCATCCCGCAGGCTAGTCGAGCAAAAACACGTGCGAGAGGATGCATCCCGCAGGCTAGTCGAGTAAAAACACGTGCGAGGTTTTGTGGGATGCGCATGCGCAGGTTTTGTGGGATGCGCATGCGCAGGTTTTTTGGGATGCGCATGCGCAGGTTTTTTGGGATGCGCATGCCTAGTCGAGCAAAAACACGTGCGAGAGGATGCATCCCGCAGGCTAGTCGAGCAAAAACACGTGCGAGAGGATGCATCCCGCAGGCTAGTCGAGTAAAAACACGTGCGAGAGGATGCATCCCGCAGGCTAGTCGAGTAAAAACACGTGCGAGGTTTTGTGGGATGCGCATGCGCAGGTTTTGTGGGATGCGCATGCGCAGGTTTTTTGGGATGCGCATGGCTAGTCGAACAAAAACACGTGCGAGAGGATGCATCCCGCAGGCTAGTCGAGTAAAAACACGTGCGAGAGGATGCATCCCGCAGGCTAGTCGAGTAAAAACACGTGCGAGGTTTTGTGGGATGCGCATGCGCAGGTTTTGTGGGATGCGCATGCGCAGGTTTTTTGGGATGCGCATGGCTAGTCGAGCAAAAACACGTGCGAGAGGATGCATCCCGCAGGGTAGTCGAGTAAAAACACGTGCGAGAGGATGCATCCCGCAGGCTAGTCGAGCAAAAACACGTGCGAGAGGATGCATCCCGCAGGCTAGTCGAGCAAAAACACGTGCGAGAGGATGCATCCCGCAGGCTAGTCGAGCAAAAACACGTGCGAGAGGATGCATCCCGCAGGCTAGTCGAGCAAAAACACGTGCGAGAGGATGCATCCCGCAGGCTAGTCGAGTAAAAACACGTGCGAGAGGATGCATCCCGCAGGCTAGTCGAGTAAAAACACGTGCGAGGTTTTGTGGGATGCGCATGCGCAGGTTTTGTGGGATGCGCATGCGCAGGTTTTTTGGGATGCGCATGGCTAGTCGAGCAAAAACACGTGCGAGAGGATGCATCCCGCAGGGTAGTCGAGTAAAAACACGTGCGAGAGGATGCATCCCGCAGGCTAGTCGAGCAAAAACACGTGCGAGAGGATGCATCCCGCAGGCTAGTCGAGCAAAAACACGTGCGAGAGGATGCATCCCGCAGGCTAGTCGAGTAAAAACACGTGCGAGAGGATGCATCCCGCAGGCTAGTCGGGCACAAACACGTGCGAGAGGATGCGACCCGCAGGCTAGTCGAGCAAAAACACGTGCGAGAGGATGCATCCCGCAGGCTAGTCGAGCAAAAACACGTGCGAGAGGATGCATCCCGCAGGCTAGTCGAGTAAAAACACGTGCGAGGTTTTGTGGGATGCGCATGCGCAGGTTTTGTGGGATGCGCATGCGCAGGTTTTTTGGGATGCGCATGGCTAGTCGAGCAAAAACACGTGCGAGAGGATGCATCCCGCAGGCTAGTCGAGTAAAAACACGTGCGAGAGGATGCATCCCGCAGGCTAGTCGAGTAAAAACACGTGCGAGAGGATGCATCCCGCAGGCTAGTCGAGTAAAAACACGTGCGAGATTTTGTGGGATGCGCATGCGCAGGTTTTGTGGGATGCGCATGCGCAGGTTTTTTGGGATGCGCATGCCTAGTCGAGCAAAAACACGTGCGAGAGGATGCATCCCGCAGGCTAGTCGAGTAAAAACACGTGCGAGAGGATGCATCCTGCAGGCTAGTCGAGTAAGAACACGTGCGAGAGGATGCATCCCGCAGGCTAGTCGAGCAAAAACACGTGCGAGAGGATGCATCCCGCAGGGTAGTCGAGTAAAAACACGTGCGAGAGGATGCATCCCGCAGGCTGGTCGAGCAAAAACACGTGCGAGAGGAGGCATCCCGCAGGCTAGTCGAGTAAAAACACGTGCGAGAGGATGCATCCTGCAGGCTAGTCGAGTAAAAACACGTGCGAGAGGATGCATCCCGCAGGCTAGTCGGGTAAAAACACGTGCGAAAGGATGCATCCCGCAGGCTAGTCGAGTAAAAACACGTGCGAGGTTTTGTGGGATGCGCATGCGCAGGTTTTGTGGGATGCGCATGCGCAGGTTTTTTGGGATGCGCATGGCTAGTCGAACAAAAACACGTGCGAGAGGATGCATCCCGCAGGGTAGTCGAGTAAAAACACGTGCGAGAGGATGCATCCCGCAGGCTAGTCGAGTAAAAACACGTGCGAGAGGATGCATCCTGCAGGCTAGTCGAGTAAAAACACGTGCGAGAGGATGCATCCCGCAGGCTAGTCGAGCAAAAACACGTGCGAGAGGATGCATCCCGCAGGCTAGTCGAGCAAAAACACGTGCGAGAGGATGCATCCCGCAGGCTAGTCGAGTAAAAACACGTGCGAGAGGATGCATCCCGCAGGCTAGTCGAGTAAAAACACGTGCGAGGTTTTGTGGGATGCGCATGCGCAGGTTTTGTGGGATGCGCATGCGCAGGTTTTTTGGGATGCGCATGGCTTGTCGAGCAAAAACACGTGCGCGAGGATGCATCCCGCAGGCTAGTCGAGTAAAAACACGTGCGAGAGGATGCATCCCGCAGGCTAGTCGAGTAAAAACACGTGCGAGAGGATGCATCCTGCAGGCTAGTCGAGCAAAAACACGTGCGAGAGGATGCATCCCGCAGGCTAGTCGAGCAAAAACACGTGCGAGAGGATGCATCCCGCAGGCTAGTCGAGTAAAAACACGTGCGAGAGGATGCATCCCGCAGGCTAGTCGAGCACAAACACGTGCGAGAGGATGCATCCCGCAGGCTAGTCGAGCAAAAACACGTGCGAGAGGATGCATCCCGCAGGCTAGTCGAGCAAAAACACGTGCGAGAGGATGCATCCCGCAGGCTAGTCGAGTAAAAACACGTGCGAGGTTTTGTGGGATGCGCATGCGCAGGTTTTGTGGGATGCGCATGCGCAGGTTTTTTGGGATGCGCATGGCTAGTCGAGCAAAAACACGTGCGAGAGGATGCATCCCGCAGGCTAGTCGAGTAAAAACACGTGCGAGAGTATGCATCCCGCAGGCTAGTCGAGTAAAAACACGTGCGAGAGGATGCATCCCGCAGGCTAGTCGAGTAAAAACACGTGCGAGAGGATGCATCCCGCAGGCTAGTCGAGTAAAAACACGTGCGAGAGGATGCATCCCGCAGGCTAGTCGAGTAAAAACACGTGCGAGGTTTTGTGGGATGCGCATGCGCAGGTTTTGTGGGATGCGCATGCGCAGGTTTTTTGGGATGCGCATGGCTAGTCGAACAAAAACACGTGCGAGAGGATGCATCCCGCAGGGTAGTCGAGTAAAAACACGTGCGAGAGGATGCATCCCGCAGGCTAGTCGAGTAAAAACACGTGCGAGAGGATGCATCCTGCAGGCTAGTCGAGTAAAAACACGTGCGAGAGGATGCATCCCGCAGGCTAGTCGAGCAAAAACACGTGCGAGAGGATGCATCCCGCAGGCTAGTCGAGCAAAAACACGTGCGAGAGGATGCATCCCGCAGGCTAGTCGAGTAAAAACACGTGCGAGAGGATGCATCCCGCAGGCTAGTCGAGTAAAAACACGTGCGAGGTTTTGTGGGATGCGCATGCGCAGGTTTTGTGGGATGCGCATGCGCAGGTTTTTTGGGATGCGCATGGCTAGTCGAGCAAAAACACGTGCGAGAGGATGCATCCCGCAGGGTAGTCGAGTAAAAACACGTGCGAGAGGATGCATCCCGCAGGCTAGTCGAGTAAAAACACGTGCGAGAGGATGCATCCCGCAGGCTAGTCGAGTAAAAACACGTGCGAGAGGATGCATCCTGCAGGCTAGTCGAGTAAGAACACGTGCGAGAGGATGCATCCCGCAGGCTAGTCGAGCAAAAACACGTGCGAGAGGATGCATCCCGCAGGCTAGTCGAGCAAAAACACGTGCGAGAGGATGCATCCCGCAGGCTAGTCGAGTAAAAACACGTGCGAGAGAATGCATCCCGCAGGCTAGTCGAGTAAAAACACGTGCGAGAGGATGCATCCCGCAGGCTAGTCGAGTAAAAACACGTGCGAGGTTTTGTGGGATGCGCATGCGCAGGTTTTGTGGGATGCGCATGCGCAGGTTTTTTGGGATGCGCATGCGCAGGTTTTTTGGGATGCGCATGCCTAGTCGAGCAAAAACACGTGCGAGAGGATGCATCCCGCAGGCTGGTCGAGCAAAAACACGTGCGAGAGGATGCATCCCGCAGGCTAGTCGAGTAAAAACACGTGCGAGGTTTTGTGGGATGCGCATGCGCAGGTTTTGTGGGATGCGCATGCGCAGGTTTTTTGGGATGCGCATGGCTAGTCGAACAAAAACACGTGCGAGAGGATGCATCCCGCAGGGTAGTCGAGTAAAAACACGTGCGAGAGGATGCATCCCGCAGGCTAGTCGAGTAAAAACACGTGCGAGGTTTTGTGGGATGCGCATGCGCAGGTTTTGTGGGATGCGCATGCGCAGGTTTTTTGGGATGCGCATGCGCAGGTTTTTTGGGATGCGCATGCCTAGTCGAGCAAAAACACGTGCGAGAGGATGCATCCCGCAGGGTAGTCGAGTAAAAACACGTGCGAGAGGATGCATCCCGCAGGCTAGTCGAGTAAAAACACGTGCGAGAGGATGCATCCTGCAGGCTAGTCGAGTAAAAACACGTGCGAGAGGATGCATCCCGCAGGCTAGTCGAGCAAAAACACGTGCGAGAGGATGCATCCCGCAGGCTAGTCGAGTAAAAACACGTGCGAGAGGATGCATCCCGCAGGCTAGTCGAGTAAAAACACGTGCGAGGTTTTGTGGGATGCGCATGCGCAGGTTTTGTGGGATGCGCATGCGCAGGTTTTTTGGGATGCGCATGGCTAGTCGAACAAAAACACGTGCGAGAGGATGCATCCCGCAGGGTAGTCGAGTAAAAACACGTGCGAGAGGATGCATCCCGCAGGCTAGTCGAGTAAAAACACGTGCGAGAGGATGCATCCCGCAGGCTAGTCGAGTAAAAACACGTGCGAGGTTTTGTGGGATGCGCATGCGCAGGTTTTGTGGGATGCGCATGCGCAGGTTTTTTGGGATGCGCATGGCTAGTCGAGCAAAAACACGTGCGAGAGGATGCATCCCGCAGGGTAGTCGAGTAAAAACACGTGCGAGAGGATGCATCCCGCAGGCTAGTCGAGTAAAAACACGTGCGAGAGGATGCATCCCGCAGGCTAGTCGAGTAAAAACACGTGCGAGAGGATGCATCCTGCAGGCTAGTCGAGTAAGAACACGTGCGAGAGGATGCATCCCGCAGGCTAGTCGAGCAAAAACACGTGCGAGAGGATGCATCCCGCAGGCTAGTCGAGCAAAAACACGTGCGAGAGGATGCATCCCGCAGGCTAGTCGAGTAAAAACACGTGCGAGAGAATGCATCCCGCAGGCTAGTCGAGTAAAAACACGTGCGAGAGGATGCATCCCGCAGGCTAGTCGAGTAAAAACACGTGCGAGGTTTTGTGGGATGCGCATGCGCAGGTTTTGTGGGATGCGCATGCGCAGGTTTTTTGGGATGCGCATGCCTAGTCGAGCAAAAACACGTGCGAGAGGATGCATCCCGCAGGCTAGTCGAGTAAAAACACGTGCGAGGTTTTGTGGGATGCGCATGCGCAGGTTTTGTGGGATGCGCATGCGCAGGTTTTTTGGGATGCGCATGGCTAGTCGAGCAAAAACACGTGCGAGAGGATGCATCCCGCAGGCTAGTCGAGTAAAAACACGTGCGAGAGTATGCATCCCGCAGGCTAGTCGAGTAAAAACACGTGCGAGAGGATGCATCCCGCAGGCTAGTCGAGTAAAAACACGTGCGAGAGGATGCATCCCGCAGGCTAGTCGAGTAAAAACACGTGCGAGAGGATGCATCCCGCAGGCTAGTCGAGTAAAAACACGTGCGAGGTTTTGTGGGATGCGCATGCGCAGGTTTTGTGGGATGCGCATGCGCAGGTTTTTTGGGATGCGCATGGCTAGTCGAACAAAAACACGTGCGAGAGGATGCATCCCGCAGGGTAGTCGAGTAAAAACACGTGCGAGAGGATGCATCCCGCAGGCTAGTCGAGTAAAAACACGTGCGAGAGGATGCATCCTGCAGGCTAGTCGAGTAAAAACACGTGCGAGAGGATGCATCCCGCAGGCTAGTCGAGCAAAAACACGTGCGAGAGGATGCATCCCGCAGGCTAGTCGAGCAAAAACACGTGCGAGAGGATGCATCCCGCAGGCTAGTCGAGTAAAAACACGTGCGAGAGGATGCATCCCGCAGGCTAGTCGAGTAAAAACACGTGCGAGGTTTTGTGGGATGCGCATGCGCAGGTTTTGTGGGATGCGCATGCGCAGGTTTTTTGGGATGCGCATGGCTAGTCGAGCAAAAACACGTGCGAGAGGATGCATCCCGCAGGGTAGTCGAGTAAAAACACGTGCGAGAGGATGCATCCCGCAGGCTGGTCGAGTAAAAACACGTGCGAGAGGATGCATCCCGCAGGCTAGTCGAGTAAAAACACGTGCGAGAGGATGCATCCTGCAGGCTAGTCGAGTAAGAACACGTGCGAGAGGATGCATCCCGCAGGCTAGTCGAGCAAAAACACGTGCGAGAGGATGCATCCCGCAGGCTAGTCGAGCAAAAACACGTGCGAGAGGATGCATCCCGCAGGCTAGTTGAGTAAAAACACGTGCGAGAGAATGCATCCCGCAGGCTAGTCGAGTAAAAACACGTGCGAGAGGATGCATCCCGCAGGCTAGTCGAGTAAAAACACGTGCGAGGTTTTGTGGGATGCGCATGCGCAGGTTTTGTGGGATGCGCATGCGCAGGTTTTTTGGGATGCGCATGCGCAGGTTTTTTGGGATGCGCATGCCTAGTCGAGCAAAAACACGTGCGAGAGGATGCATCCCGCAGGCTAGTCGAGCAAAAACACGTGCGAGAGGATGCATCCCGCAGGCTGGTCGAGCAAAAACACGTGCGAGAGGAGGCATCCCGCAGGCTAGTCGAGTAAAAACACGTGCGAGAGGATGCATCCTGCAGGCTAGTCGAGTAAAATCACGTGCGAGAGTATGCATCCCGCAGGCTAGTCGAGTAAAAACACGTGCGAGAGGATGCATCCCGCAGGCTAGTCGGGTAAAAACACGTGCGAAAGGATGCATCCCGCAGGCTAGTCGAGTAAAAACACGTGCGAGGTTTTGTGGGATGCGCATGCGCAGGTTTTGTGGGATGCGCATGCGCAGGTTTTTTGGGATGCGCATGGCTAGTCGAACAAAAACACGTGCGAGAGGATGCATCCCGCAGGGTAGTCGAGTAAAAACACGTGCGAGAGGATGCATCCCGCAGGCTAGTCGAGTAAAAACACGTGCGAGAGGATGCATCCTGCAGGCTAGTCGAGTAAAAACACGTGCGAGAGGATGCATCCCGCAGGCTAGTCGAGCAAAAACACGTGCGAGGGGATGCATCCCGCAGGCTAGTCGAGCAAAAACACGTGCGAGAGGATGCATCCCGCAGGCTAGTCGAGTAAAAACACGTGCGAGAGGATGCATCCCGCAGGCTAGTCGAGTAAAAACACGTGCGAGGTTTTGTGGGATGCGCATGCGCAGGTTTTGTGGGATGCGCATGCGCAGGTTTTTTGGGATGCGCATGGCTAGTCGAGCAAAAACACGTGCGAGAGGATGCATCCCGCAGGCTAGTCGAGTAAAAACACGTGCGAGAGGATGCATCCCGCAGGCTAGTCGAGTAAAAACACGTGCGAGAGGATGCATCCTGCAGGCTAGTCGAGCAAAAACACGTGCGAGAGGATGCATCCCGCAGGCTAGTCGAGCAAAAACACGTGCGAGAGGATGCATCCCGCAGGCTAGTCGAGTAAAAACACGTGCGAGAGGATGCATCCCGCAGGCTAGTCGAGCACAAACACGTGCGAGAGGATGCATCCCGCAGGCTAGTCGAGCAAAAACACGTGCGAGAGGATGCATCCCGCAGGCTAGTCGAGCAAAAACACGTGCGAGAGGATGCATCCCGCAGGCTAGTCGAGTAAAAACACGTGCGAGGTTTTGTGGGATGCGCATGCGCAGGTTTTGTGGGATGCGCATGCGCAGGTTTTTTGGGATGCGCATGGCTAGTCGAGCAAAAACACGTGCGAGAGGATGCATCCCGCAGGCTAGCCGAGTAAAAACACGTGCGAGAGTATGCATCCCGCAGGCTAGTCGAGTAAAAACACGTGCGAGAGGATGCATCCCGCAGGCTAGTCGAGTAAAAACACGTGCGAGAGGATGCATCCCGCAGGCTAGTCGAGTAAAAACACGTGCGAGAGGATGCATCCCGCAGGCTAGTCGAGTAAAAACACGTGCGAGGTTTTGTGGGATGCGCATGCGCAGGTTTTTTGGGATGCGCATGGCTAGTCGAGCAAAAACACGTGCGAGAGGATGCATCCCGCAGGGTAGTCGAGTAAAAACACGTGCGAGAGGATGCATCCCGCAGGCTAGTCGAGTAAAAACACGTGCGAGAGGATGCATCCCGCAGGCTAGTCGAGTAAAAACACGTGCGAGAGGATGCATCCTGCAGGCTAGTCGAGTAAGAACACGTGCGAGAGGATGCATCCCGCAGGCTAGTCGAGCAAAAACACGTGCGAGAGGATGCATCCCGCAGGCTAGTCGAGCAAAAACACGTGCGGGAGGATGCATCCCGCAGGCTAGTCGAGTAAAAACACGTGCGAGAGAATGCATCCCGCAGGCTAGTCGAGTAAAAACACGTGCGAGAGGATGCATCCCGCAGGCTAGTCGAGTAAAAACACGTGCGAGGTTTTGTGGGATGCGCATGCGCAGGTTTTGTGGGATGCGCATGCGCAGGTTTTTTGGGATGCGCATACGCAGGTTTTTTGGGATGCGCATGCCTAGTCGAGCAAAAACACGTGCGAGAGTATGCATCCCGCAGGCTAGTCGAGTAAAAACACGTGCGAGAGGATGCATCCCGCAGGCTAGTCGAGTAAAAACACGTGCGAGAGGATGCATCCCGCAGGCTAGTCGAGTAAAAACACGTGCGAGAGGATCCATCCCGCAGGCTAGTCGAGTAAAAACACGTGCGAGGTTTTGTGGGATGCGCATGCGCAGGTTTTTTGGGATGCGCATGGCTAGTCGAGCAAAAACACGTGCGAGAGGATGCATCCCGCAGGGTAGTCGAGTAAAAACACGTGCGAGAGGATGCATCCCGCAGGCTAGTCGAGTAAAAACACGTGCGAGAGGATGCATCCCGCAGGCTAGTCGAGTAAAAACACGTGCGAGAGGATGCATCCTGCAGGCTAGTCGAGTAAGAACACGTGCGAGAGGATGCATCCCGCAGGCTAGTCGAGCAAAAACACGTGCGAGAGGATGCATCCCGCAGGCTAGTCGAGCAAAAACACGTGCGGGAGGATGCATCCCGCAGGCTAGTCGAGTAAAAACACGTGCGAGAGAATGCATCCCGCAGGCTAGTCGAGTAAAAACACGTGCGAGAGGATGCATCCCGCAGGCTAGTCGAGTAAAAACACGTGCGAGGTTTTGTGGGATGCGCATGCGCAGGTTTTGTGGGATGCGCATGCGCAGGTTTTTTGGGATGCGCATACGCAGGTTTTTTGGGATGCGCATGCCTAGTCGAGCAAAAACACGTGCGAGAGGATGCATCCCGCAGGCTAGTCGAGCAAAAACACGTGCGAGAGGATGCATCCCGCAGGCTAGTCGAGTAAAAACACGTGCGAGAGGATGCATCCCGCAGGCTAGTCGAGCAAAAACACGTGCGAGAGGATGCATCCCGCAGGCTAGTCGAGTAAAAACACGTGCGAGAGGATGAATCCCGAAGGCTAGTCGAGTAAAAACACGTGCGAGAGGATGCATCCCGCAGGCTAGTCGAGCAAAAACACGTGCGAGAGGATGCATCCCGCAGGCTGGTCGAGCAAAAACACGTGCGAGAGGATGCATCCCGCAGGCTAGTCGAGTAAAAACACGTGCGAGAGGATGCATCCTGCAGGCTAGTCGAGTAAAATCACGTGCGAGAGTATGCATCCCGCAGGCTAGTCGAGTAAAAACACGTGCGAGAGGATGCATCCCGCAGGCTAGTCGGGTAAAAACACGTGCGAAAGGATGCATCCCGCAGGCTAGTCGAGTAAAAACACGTGCGAAGTTTTGTGGGATGCGCATGCGCAGGTTTTGTGGGATGCGCATGCGCAGGTTTTTTGGGATGCGCATGGCTAGTCGAGCAAAATCACGTGCGAGAGTATGCATCCCGCAGGCTAGTCGAGTAAAAACACGTGCGAGAGGATGCATCCCGCAGGCTAGTCGGGTAAAAACACGTGCGAAAGGATGCATCCCGCAGGCTAGTCGAGTAAAAACACGTGCGAGGTTTTGTGGGATGCGCATGCGCAGGTTTTGTGGGATGCGCATGCGCAGGTTTTTTGGGATGCGCATGGCTAGTCGAACAAAAACACGTGCGAGAGGATGCATCCCGCAGGCTAGTCGAGTAAAAACACGTGCGAGAGGATGCATCCCGCAGGCTAGTCGAGTAAAAACACGTGCGAGAGGATGCATCCTGCAGGCTAGTCGAGTAAAAACACGTGCGAGAGGATGCATCCCGCAGGCTAGTCGAGTAAAAACACGTGCGAGAGGATGCATCCTGCAGGCTAGTCGAGTAAGAACACGTGCGAGAGGATGCATCCCGCAGGCTAGTCGAGCAAAAACACGTGCGAGAGGATGCATCCCGCAGGCTAGTCGAGCAAAAACACGTGCGGGAGGATGCATCCCGCAGGCTAGTCGAGTAAAAACACGTGCGAGAGAATGCATCCCGCAGGCTAGTCGAGTAAAAACACGTGCGAGAGGATGCATCCCGCAGGCTAGTCGAGTAAAAACACGTGCGAGGTTTTGTGGGATGCGCATGCGCAGGTTTTGTGGGATGCGCATGCGCAGGTTTTTTGGGATGCGCATACGCAGGTTTTTTGGGATGCGCATGCCTAGTCGAGCAAAAACACGTGCGAGAGTATGCATCCCGCAGGCTAGTCGAGTAAAAACACGTGCGAGAGGATGCATCCCGCAGGCTAGTCGAGTAAAAACACGTGCGAGAGGATGCATCCCGCAGGCTAGTCGAGTAAAAACACGTGCGAGAGGATGCATCCCGCAGGCTAGTCGAGTAAAAACACGTGCGAGGTTTTGTGGGATGCGCATGCGCAGGTTTTTTGGGATGCGCATGGCTAGTCGAGCAAAAACACGTGCGAGAGGATGCATCCCGCAGGGTAGTCGAGTAAAAACACGTGCGAGAGGATGCATCCCGCAGGCTAGTCGAGTAAAAACACGTGCGAGAGGATGCATCCCGCAGGCTAGTCGAGTAAAAACACGTGCGAGAGGATGCATCCTGCAGGCTAGTCGAGTAAGAACACGTGCGAGAGGATGCATCCCGCAGGCTAGTCGAGCAAAAACACGTGCGAGAGGATGCATCCCGCAGGCTAGTCGAGCAAAAACACGTGCGGGAGGATGCATCCCGCAGGCTAGTCGAGTAAAAACACGTGCGAGAGAATGCATCCCGCAGGCTAGTCGAGTAAAAACACGTGCGAGAGGATGCATCCCGCAGGCTAGTCGAGTAAAAACACGTGCGAGGTTTTGTGGGATGCGCATGCGCAGGTTTTGTGGGATGCGCATGCGCAGGTTTTTTGGGATGCGCATACGCAGGTTTTTTGGGATGCGCATGCCTAGTCGAGCAAAAACACGTGCGAGAGGATGCATCCCGCAGGCTAGTCGAGCAAAAACACGTGCGAGAGGATGCATCCCGCAGGCTAGTCGAGTAAAAACACGTGCGAGAGGATGCATCCCGCAGGCTAGTCGAGCAAAAACACGTGCGAGAGGATGCATCCCGCAGGCTAGTCGAGTAAAAACACGTGCGAGAGGATGAATCCCGAAGGCTAGTCGAGTAAAAACACGTGCGAGAGGATGCATCCCGCAGGCTAGTCGAGCAAAAACACGTGCGAGAGGATGCATCCCGCAGGCTGGTCGAGCAAAAACACGTGCGAGAGGATGCATCCCGCAGGCTAGTCGAGTAAAAACACGTGCGAGAGGATGCATCCTGCAGGCTAGTCGAGTAAAATCACGTGCGAGAGTATGCATCCCGCAGGCTAGTCGAGTAAAAACACGTGCGAGAGGATGCATCCCGCAGGCTAGTCGGGTAAAAACACGTGCGAAAGGATGCATCCCGCAGGCTAGTCGAGTAAAAACACGTGCGAGGTTTTGTGGGATGCGCATGCGCAGGTTTTGTGGGATGCGCATGCGCAGGTTTTTTGGGATGCGCATGGCTAGTCGAGCAAAATCACGTGCGAGAGTATGCATCCCGCAGGCTAGTCGAGTAAAAACACGTGCGAGAGGATGCATCCCGCAGGCTAGTCGGGTAAAAACACGTGCGAAAGGATGCATCCCGCAGGCTAGTCGAGTAAAAACACGTGCGAGGTTTTGTGGGATGCGCATGCGCAGGTTTTGTGGGATGCGCATGCGCAGGTTTTTTGGGATGCGCATGGCTAGTCGAACAAAAACACGTGCGAGAGGATGCATCCCGCAGGGTAGTCGAGTAAAAACACGTGCGAGAGGATGCATCCCGCAGGCTAGTCGAGTAAAAACACGTGCGAGAGGATGCATCCTGCAGGCTAGTCGAGTAAAAACACGTGCGAGAGGATGCATCCCGCAGGCTAGTCGAGCAAAAACACGTGCGAGGGGATGCATCCCGCAGGCTAGTCGAGCAAAAACACGTGCGAGAGGATGCATCCCGCAGGCTAGTCGAGTAAAAACACGTGCGAGAGGATGCATCCCGCAGGCTAGTCGAGTAAAAACACGTGCGAGGTTTTGTGGGATGCGTATGCGCAGGTTTTGTGGGATGCGCATGCGCAGGTTTTTTGGGATGCGCATGGCTAGTCGAGCAAAAACACGTGCGAGAGGATGCATCCCGCAGGCTAGTCGAGTAAAAACACGTGCGAGAGGATGCATCCCGCAGGCTAGTCGAGTAAAAACACGTGCGAGAGGATGCATCCTGCAGGCTAGTCGAGCAAAAACACGTGCGAGAGGATGCATCCCGCAGGCTAGTCGAGCAAAAACACGTGCGAGAGGATGCATCCCGCAGGCTAGTCGAGTAAAAACACGTGCGAGAGGATGCATCCCGCAGGCTAGTCGAGCACAAACACGTGCGAGAGGATGCATCCCGCAGGCTAGTCGAGCAAAAACACGTGCGAGAGGATGCATCCCGCAGGCTAGTCGAGCAAAAACACGTGCGAGAGGATGCATCCCGCAGGCTAGTCGAGTAAAAACACGTGCGAGGTTTTGTGGGATGCGCATGCGCAGGTTTTGTGGGATGCGCATGCGCAGGTTTTTTGGGATGCGCATGGCTAGTCGAGCAAAAACACGTGCGAGAGGATGCATCCCGCAGGCTAGTCGAGTAAAAACACGTGCGAGAGTATGCATCCCGCAGGCTAGTCGAGTAAAAACACGTGCGAGAGGATGCATCCCGCAGGCTAGTCGAGTAAAAACACGTGCGAGAGGATGCATCCCGCAGGCTAGTCGAGTAAAAACACGTGCGAGAGGATGCATCCCGCAGGCTAGTCGAGTAAAAACACGTGCGAGGTTTTGTGGGATGCGCATGCGCAGGTTTTTTGGGATGCGCATGGCTAGTCGAGCAAAAACACGTGCGAGAGGATGCATCCCGCAGGGTAGTCGAGTAAAAACACGTGCGAGAGGATGCATCCCGCAGGCTAGTCGAGTAAAAACACGTGCGAGAGGATGCATCCCGCAGGCTAGTCGAGTAAAAACACGTGCGAGAGGATGCATCCTGCAGGCTAGTCGAGTAAGAACACGTGCGAGAGGATGCATCCCGCAGGCTAGTCGAGCAAAAACACGTGCGAGAGGATGCATCCCGCAGGCTAGTCGAGCAAAAACACGTGCGGGAGGATGCATCCCGCAGGCTAGTCGAGTAAAAACACGTGCGAGAGAATGCATCCCGCAGGCTAGTCGAGTAAAAACACGTGCGAGAGGATGCATCCCGCAGGCTAGTCGAGTAAAAACACGTGCAAGGTTTTGTGGGATGCGCATGCGCAGGTTTTGTGGGATGCGCATGCGCAGGTTTTTTGGGATGCGCATGCGCAGGTTTTTTGGGATGCGCATGCCTAGTCGAGCAAAAACACGTGCGAGAGGATGCATCCCGCAGGCTAGTCGAGCAAAAACACGTGCGAGAGGATGCATCCCGCAGGCTAGTCGAGTAAAAACACGTGCGAGAGGATGCATCCCGCAGGCTAGTCGAGCAAAAACACGTGCGAGAGGATGCATCCCGCAGGCTAGTCGAGTAAAAACACGTGCGAGAGGATGAATCCCGAAGGCTAGTCGAGTAAAAACACGTGCGAGAGGATGCATCCCGCAGGCTAGTCGAGCAAAAACACGTGCGAGAGGATGCATCCCGCAGGCTGGTCGAGCAAAAACACGTGCGAGAGGATGCATCCCGCAGGCTAGTCGAGTAAAAACACGTGCGAGAGGATGCATCCTGCAGGCTAGTCGAGTAAAATCACGTGCGAGAGTATGCATCCCGCAGGCTAGTCGAGTAAAAACACGTGCGAGAGGATGCATCCCGCAGGCTAGTCGAGTAAAAACACGTGCGAAAGGATGCATCCCGCAGGCTAGTCGAGTAAAAACACGTGCGAGGTTTTGTGGGATGCGCATGCGCAGGTTTTGTGGGATGCGCATGCGCAGGTTTTTTGGGATGCGCATGGCTAGTCGAGCAAAAACACGTGCGAGAGGATGCATCCCGCAGGGTAGTCGAGTAAAAACACGTGCGAGAGGATGCATCCCGCAGGCTAGTCGAGTAAAAACACGTGCAAGAGGATGCTTCCCGCAGGCTAGTCGAGTAAAAACACGTGCGAGAGGATGCATCCCGCAGGCTAGTCGAGTAAAAACACGTGCGAGAGGATGCATCCCGCAGGCTAGTCGAGTAAAAACACGTGCGAGGTTTTGTGGGATGCGCATGCGCAGGTTTTGTGGGATGCGCATGCGCAGGTTTTTTGGGATGCGCATGGCTAGTCGAACAAAAACACGTGCGAGAGGATGCATCCCGCAGGCTAGTCGAGTAAAAACACGTGCGAGAGGATGCATCCCGCAGGCTAGTCGAGTAAAAACACGTGCGAGAGGATGCATCCTGCAGGCTAGTCGAGCAAAAACACGTGCGAGAGGATGCATCCCGCAGGCTAGTCGAGTAAAAACACGTGCGAGAGGATGCATCCCGCAGGCTAGTCGAGTAAAAACACGTGCGAGAGGATGCATCCTGCAGGCTAGTCGAGCAAAAACACGTGCGAGAGGATGCATCCCGCAGGCTAGTCGAGCAAAAACACGTGCGAGAGGATGCATCCCGCAGGCTAGTCGAGTAAAAACACGTGCGAGAGGATGCATCCCGCAGGCTAGTCGAGTAAAAACACGTGCGAGGTTTTGTGGGATGCGCATGCGCAGGTTTTGTGGGATGCGCATGCGCAGGTTTTTTGGGATGCGCATGGCTAGTCGAGCAAAACCCGTGCGAGAGGATGCATCCCGCAGGGTAGTCGAGTAAAAACACGTGCGAGAGGATGCATCCCGCAGGCTAGTCGAGTAAAAACACGTGCAAGAGGATGCTTCCCGCAGGCTAGTCGAGTAAAAACACGTGCGAGAGGATGCATCCCGCAGGCTAGTCGAGTAAAAACACGTGCGAGAGGATGCATCCCGCAGGCTAGTCGAGTAAAAACACGTGCGAGGTTTTGTGGGATGCGCATGCGCAGGTTTTGTGGGATGCGCATGCGCAGGTTTTTTGGGATGCGCATGGCTAGTCGAACAAAAACACGTGCGAGAGGATGCATCCCGCAGGGTAGTCGAGTAAAAACACGTGCGAGAGGATGCATCCCGCAGGCTAGTCGAGTAAAAACACGTGCGAGAGGATGCATCCTGCAGGCTAGTCGAGTAAAAACACGTGCGAGAGGATGCATCCCGCAGGCTAGTCGAGCAAAAACACGTGCGAGAGGATGCATCCCGCAGGCTAGTCGAGCAAAAACACGTGCGAGAGGATGCATCCCGCAGGCTAGTCGAGTAAAAACACGTGCGAGAGGATGCATCCCGCAGGCTAGTCGAGTAAAAACACGTGCGAGGTTTTGTGGGATGCGCATGCGCAGGTTTTGTGGGATGCGCATGCGCAGGTTTTTTGGGATGCGCATGGCTAGTCGAACAAAAACACGTGCGAGAGGATGCATCCCGCAGGGTAGTCGAGTAAAAACACGTGCGAGAGGATGCATCCCGCAGGCTAGTCGAGCAAAAACACGTGCGAGAGGATGCATCCCGCAGGCTAGTCGAGTAAAAACAAGTGCGAGAGGATGCATCCCGCAGGCTAGTCGAGCACAAACACGTGCGAGAGGATGCATCCCGCAGGCTAGTCGAGCAAAAACACGTGCGAGAGGATGCATCCCGCAGGCTAGTCGAGTAAAAACACGTGCGAGAGGATGCATCCCGCAGGCTAGTCGAGCAAAAACACGTGCGAGAGGATGCATCCCGCAGGCTAGTCGAGTAAAAACACGTGCGAGAGGATGCATCCCGCAGGCTAGTCGAGCACAAACACGTGCGAGAGGATGCATCCCGCAGGCTAGTCGAGCAAAAACACGTGCGAGAGGATGCATCCCGCAGGCTAGTCGAGTAAAAACACGTGCGAGGTTTTGTGGGATGCGCATGCGCAGGTTTTGTGGGATGCGCATGCGCAGGTTTTTTGGGATGCGCATGGCTAGTCGAACAAAAACACGTGCGAGAGGATGCATCCCGCAGGGTAGTCGAGTAAAAACACGTGCGAAAGGATGCATCCCGCAGGCTAGTCGAGTAAAAACACGTGCGAGAGGATGCATCCTGCAGGCTAGTCGAGTAAAAACACGTGCGAGAGGATGCATCCCGCAGGCTAGTCGAGCAAAAACACGTGCGAGAGGATGCATCCCGCAGGCTAGTCGAGCAAAAACACGTGCGAGAGGATGCATCCCGCAGGCTAGTCGAGTAAAAACACGTGCGAGAGGTTGCATCCCGCAGGCTAGTCGAGTAAAAACACGTGCGAGGTTTTGTGGGATGCGCATGCGCAGGTTTTGTGGGATGCGCATGCGCAGGTTTTTTGGGATGCGCATGGCTAGTCGAGCAAAAACACGTGCGAGAGGATGCATCCCGCAGGCTAGTCGAGTAAAAACACGTGCGAGAGGATGCATCCCGCAGGCTAGTCGAGTAAAAACACGTGCGAGAGGATGCATCCTGCAGGCTAGTCGAGCAAAAACACGTGCGAGAGGATGCATCCCGCAGGCTAGTCGAGCAAAAACACGTGCGAGAGGATGCATCCCGCAGGCTAGTCGAGTAAAAACACGTGCGAGAGGATGCATCCCGCAGGCTAGTCGAGTAAAAACACGTGCGAGGTTTTGTGGGATGCGCATGCGCAGGTTTTGTGGGATGCGCATGCGCAGGTTTTTTGGGATGCGCATGGCTAGTCGAGCAAAAACACGTGCGAGAGGATGCATCCCGCAGGCTAGTCGAGCAAAAACACGTGCGAGAGGATGCATCCCGCAGGCTAGTGGAGTAAAAACACGTGCGAGAGGATGCATCCCGCAGGCTAGTCGAGTAAAAACACGTGCGAGAGGATGCATCCCGCAGGCTAGTCGAGTAAAAACACGTGCGAGAGGATGCATCCCGCAGGCTAGTCGAGTAAAAACACGTGCGAGGTTTTGTGGGATGCGCATGCGCAGGTTTTTTGGGATGCGCATGGCTAGTCGAGCAAAAACACGTGCGAGAGGATGCATCCCGCAGGGTAGTCGAGTAAAAACACGTGCGAGAGGATGCATCCCGCAGGCTAGTCGAGTAAAAACACGTGCGAGAGGATGCATCCTGCAGGCTAGTCGAGTAAAAACACGTGCGAGAGGATGCATCCCGCAGGCTAGTCGAGCAAAAACACGTGCGAGAGGATGCATCCCGCAGGCTAGTCGAGCAAAAACACGTGCGAGAGGATGCATCCCGCAGGCTAGTCGAGTAAAAACACGTGCGAGAGGATGCATCCCGCAGGCTAGTCGAGTAAAAACACGTGCGAGAGGATGCATCCTGCAGGCTAGTCGAGCAAAAACACGTGCGAGAGGATGCATCCCGCAGGCTAGTCGAGCAAAAACACGTGCGAGAGGATGCATCCCGCAGGCTAGTCGAGCAAAAACACGTGCGAGAGGATGCATCCCGCAGGCTAGTCGAGCAAAAACACGTGCGAGAGGATGCATCCCGCAGGCTAGTCGAGTAAAAACACGTGCGAGAGGATGCATCCCGCAGGCTAGTCGAGCAAAAACACGTGCGAGAGGATGCATCCCGCAGGCTAGTCGAGTAAAAACACGTGCGAGAGGATGCATCCCGCAGGCTAGTCGAGTAAAAACACGTGCGAGGTTTTGTGGGATGCGCATGCGCAGGTTTTGTGGGATGCGCATGCGCAGGTTTTTTGGGATGCGCATGGCTAGTCGAACAAAAACACGTGCGAGAGGATGCATCCCGCAGGGTAGTCGAGTAAAAACACGTGCGAGAGGATGCATCCCGCAGGCTAGTCGAGTAAAAACACGTGCGAGAGGATGCATCCTGCAGGCTAGTCGAGTAAAAACACGTGCGAGAGGATGCATCCCGCAGGCTAGTCGAGTAAAAACACGTGCGAGAGGATGCATCCCGCAGGCTAGTCGAGCAAAAACACGTGCGAGAGGATGCATCCCGCAGGCTAGTCGAGCAAAAACACGTGCGAGAGGATGCATCCCGCAGGCTAGTCGAGTAAAAACACGTGCGAGAGGATGCATCCCGCAGGCTAGTCGAGCAAAAACACGTGCGAGAGGATGCATCCCGCAGGCTAGTCGAGTAAAAACACGTGCGAGAGGATGCATCCCGCAGGCTAGTCGAGTAAAAACACGTGCGAGGTTTTGTGGGATGCGCATGCGCAGGTTTTGTGGGATGCGCATGCGCAGGTTTTTTGGGATGCGCATGGCTAGTCGAACAAAAACACGTGCGAGAGGATGCATCCCGCAGGGTAGTCGAGTAAAAACACGTGCGAGAGGATGCATCCCGCAGGCTAGTCGAGTAAAAACACGTGCGAGAGGATGCATCCTGCAGGCTAGTCGAGTAAAAACACGTGCGAGAGGATGCATCCCGCAGGCTAGTCGAGCAAAAACACGTGCGAGAGGATGCATCCCGCAGGCTAGTCGAGCAAAAACACGTGCGAGAGGATGCATCCCGCAGGCTAGTCGAGTAAAAACACGTGCGAGAGGTTGCATCCCGCAGGCTAGTCGAGTAAAAACACGTGCGAGGTTTTGTGGGATGCGCATGCGCAGGTTTTGTGGGATGCGCATGCGCAGGTTTTTTGGGATGCGCATGGCTAGTCGAGCAAAAACACGTGCGAGAGGATGCATCCCGCAGGCTAGTCGAGTAAAAACACGTGCGAGAGGATGCATCCCGCAGGCTAGTCGAGTAAAAACACGTGCGAGAGGATGCATCCTGCAGGCTAGTCGAGCAAAAACACGTGCGAGAGGATGCATCCCGCAGGCTAGTCGAGCAAAAACACGTGCGAGAGGATGCATCCCGCAGGCTAGTCGAGTAAAAACACGTGCGAGAGGATGCATCCCGCAGGCTAGTCGAGTAAAAACACGTGCGAGGTTTTGTGGGATGCGCATGCGCAGGTTTTGTGGGATGCGCATGCGCAGGTTTTTTGGGATGCGCATGGCTAGTCGAGCAAAAACACGTGCGAGAGGATGCATCCCGCAGGCTAGTCGAGCAAAAACACGTGCGAGAGGATGCATCCCGCAGGCTAGTGGAGTAAAAACACGTGCGAGAGGATGCATCCCGCAGGCTAGTCGAGTAAAAACACGTGCGAGAGGATGCATCCCGCAGGCTAGTCGAGTAAAAACACGTGCGAGAGGATGCATCCCGCAGGCTAGTCGAGTAAAAACACGTGCGAGGTTTTGTGGGATGCGCATGCGCAGGTTTTTTGGGATGCGCATGGCTAGTCGAGCAAAAACACGTGCGAGAGGATGCATCCCGCAGGGTAGTCGAGTAAAAACACGTGCGAGAGGATGCATCCCGCAGGCTAGTCGAGTAAAAACACGTGCGAGAGGATGCATCCTGCAGGCTAGTCGAGTAAAAACACGTGCGAGAGGATGCATCCCGCAGGCTAGTCGAGCAAAAACACGTGCGAGGTTTTGTGGGATGCGCATGCGCAGGTTTTGTGGGATGCGCATGCGCAGGTTTTTTGGGATGCGCATGGCTAGTCGAACAAAAACACGTGCGAGAGGATGCATCCCGCAGGGTAGTCGAGTAAAAACACGTGCGAGAGGATGCATCCCGCAGGCTAGTCGAGCAAAAACACGTGCGAGAGGATGCATCCCGCAGGCTAGTCGAGTAAAAACACGTGCGAGAGGATGCATCCCGCAGGCTAGTCGAGCACAAACACGTGCGAGAGGATGCATCCCGCAGGCTAGTCGAGCAAAAACACGTGCGAGAGGATGCATCCCGCAGGCTAGTCGAGTAAAAACACGTGCGAGGTTTTGTGGGATGCGCATGCGCAGGTTTTGTGGGATGCGCATGCGCAGGTTTTTTGGGATGCGCATTTCTAGTCGAACAAAAACACGTGCGAGAGGATGCATCCCGCAGGGTAGTCGAGTAAAAACACGTGCGAGAGGATGCATCCCGCAGGCTAGTCGAGTAAAAACACGTGCGAGAGGATGCATCCTGCAGGCTAGTCGAGTAAAAACACGTGCGAGAGGATGCATCCCGCAGGCTAGTCGAGCAAAAACACGTGCGAGAGGATGCATCCCGCAGGCTAGTCGAGTAAAAACACGTGCGAGGTTTTGTGGGATGCGCATGCGCAGGTTTTGTGGGATGCGCATGCGCAGGTTTTTTGGGATGCGCATGCCTAGTCGAGCAAAAACACGTGCGAGAGGATGCATCCCGCAGGCTAGTCGAGTAAAAACACGTGCGAGAGGATGCATCCCGCAGGCTAGTCGAGCAAAAACACGTGCGAGAGGATGCATCCCGCAGGCTAGTCGAGCAAAAACACGTGCGAGAGGATGCATCCCGCAGGCTAGTCGAGTAAAAACACGTGCGAGAGGATGCATCCCGCAGGCTAGTCGAGTAAAAACACGTGCGAGGTTTTGTGGGATGCGCATGCGCAGGTTTTTTGGGATGCGCATGGCTAGTCGAGCAAAAACACGTGCGAGAGGATGCATCCCGCAGGCTAGTCGAGTAAAAACACGTGCGAGAGGATGCATCCTGCAGGCTAGTCGAGCAAAAACACGTGCGAGAGGATGCATCCCGCAGGCTAGTCGAGCAAAAACACGTGCGAGAGGATGCATCCCGCAGGCTAGTCGTGTAAAAACACGTGCGAGAGGATGCATCCCGCAGGCTAGTCGAGTAAAAACACGTGCGAGGTTTTGTGGGATGCGCATGCGCAGGTTTTGTGGGATGCGCATGCGCAGGTTTTTTGGGATGCGCATGGCTAGTCGAGCAAAAACACGTGCGAGAGGATGCATCCCGCAGGCTAGTCGGGTAAAAACACGTGCGAGGTTTTGTGGGATGCGCATGCGCAGGTTTTTTGGGATGCGCATGCGCAGGTTTTTTGGGATGCGCATGCCTAGTCGAGCAAAAACACGTGCGAGAGGATGCATCCCGCAGGCTAGTCGAGCAAAAACACGTGCGAGAGGATGCATCCCGCAGGCTAGTCGAGCAAAAACACGTGCGAGAGGATGCATCCCGCTGGCTAGTCGAGCAAAAACACTTGCGAGAGGATGCATCCCGCAGGCTAGTCGAGTAAAAACACGTGCGAGAGGATGCATCCCGCAGGCTAGTCGAGTAAAAACACGTGCGAGAGGATGCATCCCGCAGGCTAGTCGAGTAAAAACACGTGCGAGGTTTTGTGGGATGCGCATGCGCAGGTTTTGTGGGATGCGCATGCGCAGGTTTTTTGGGATGCGCATGCCTAGTCGAGCAAAAACACGTGCGAGAGGATGCATCCCGCAGGCTAGTCGAGTAAAAACACGTGCGAGGTTTTGTGGGATGCGCATGCGCAGGTTTTGTGGGATGCGCATGCGCAGGTTTTTTGGGATGCGCATGCGCAGGTTTTTTGGGATGCGCATGCCTAGTCGAGCAAAAACACGTGCGAGAGGATGCATCCCGCAGGCTAGTCGAGCAAAAACACGTGCGAGAGGATGCATCCCGCAGGCTAGTCGAGTAAAAACACGTGCGAGAGGATGCATCCCGCAGGCTAGTCGAGTAAAAACACGTGCGAGAGGATGCATCCCGCAGGCTAGTCGAGTAAAAACACGTGTGAGGTTTTGTGGGATGCGCATGCGCAGGTTTTTTGGGATGCGCATGGCTAGTCGAGCAAAAACACGTGCGAGAGGATGCATCCCGCAGGCTAGTCGACTAAAAACACGTGCGAGAGGATGCATCCTGCAGGCTAGTCGAGTAAAAACACGTGCGAGAGGATGCATCCCGCAGGCTAGTCGAGTAAAAACACGTTCGAGGTTTTTTGGGATGCGCATGCGCAGGATTTTTGGGATGCGCATGCGCAGGTTTTTTGGGATGCGCATGGCTAGTCGAGCAAAAACACGTGCGAGAGGATGCATCCCGCAGGGTAGTCGAGTAAAAACACGTGCGAGAGGATGCATCCCGCAGGCTAGTCGAGTAAAAACACGTGCGAGAGGATGCATCCCGCAGGCTAGTCGAGTAAAAACACGTGCGAGGTTTTGTAGGATGCGCATGCGCAGGTTTTGTGGGATGCGCATGCGCAGGTTTTTTGGGATGCGCATGGCTAGTCGAGCAAAAACACGTGCGAGAGGATGCATCCCGCAGGGTAGTCGAGTAAAAACACGTGCGAGAGGATGCATCCCGCAGGCTAGTCGAGTAAAAACACGTGCGAGAGGATGCATCCCGCAGGCTAGTCGAGTAAAAACACGTGCGAGAGGATGCATCCCGCAGGCTAGTCGAGTAAAAACACGTGCGAGGTTTTGTGGGATGCGCATGCGCAGGTTTTGTGGGATGCGCATGCGCAGGTTTTTTGGGATGCGCATGCCTAGTCGAGCAAAAACACGTGCGAGAGGATGCATCCCGCAGGCTAGTCGAGTAAAAACACGTGCGAGGTTTTGTGGGATGCGCATGCGCAGGTTTTGTGGGATGCGCATGCGCAGGTTTTTTGGGATGCGCATGCGCAGGTTTTTTGGGATGCGCATGCCTAGTCGAGCAAAAACACGTGCGAGAGGATGCATCCCGCAGGCTAGTCGAGCAAAAACACGTGCGAGAGGATGCATCCCGCAGGCTAGTCGAGTAAAAACACGTGCGAGAGGATGCATCCCGCAGGCTAGTCGAGTAAAAACACGTGCGAGAGGATGCATCCCGCAGGCTAGTCGAGTAAAAACACGTGCGAGGTTTTGTGGGATGCGCATGCGCAGGTTTTGTGGGATGCGCATGCGCAGGTTTTTTGGGATGCGCATGGCTAGTCGAGCAAAAACACGTGCGAGAGGATGCATCCCGCAGGCTAGTCGAGTAAAAACACGTGCGAGAGGATGCATCCTGCAGGCTAGTCGAGTAAAAACACTTGCGAGAGGATGCATCCCGCAGGATAGTCGAGTAAAAACACGTTCGAGGTTTTTTGGGATGCGCATGCGCAGGTTTTTTGGGATGCGCATGGCTAGTCGAGCAAAAACACGTGCGAGGGGATGCATCCCGCAGGCTAGTCGAGTAAAAACACGTGCGAGAGGATGCATCCCGCAGGCTAGTCGAGTAAAAACACGTGCGAGAGGATGCATCCTGCAGGCTAGTCGAGTAAAAACACGTGCGAGAGGATGCATCAAGCAGGCTAGTCGAGTAAAAACACGTGCGAGGTTTTGTAGGATGCGCATGCGCAGGTTTTGTGGGATGCGCATGCGCAGGTTTTTTGGCATGCGCATGGCTAGTCGAGCAAAAACACGTGCGAGAGGATGCATCCCGCAGGGTAGTCGAGTAAAAACACGTGCGAGAGGATGCATCCCGCAGGCTAGTCGAGTAAAAACACGTGCGAGAGGATGCATCCCGCAGTCTAGTCGAGTAAAAACACGTGCGAGGTTTTGTGGGATGCGCATGCGCAGGTTTTTTGGGATGCGCATGGCTAGTCGAGCAAAAACACGTGCGAGAGGATGCATCCCGCAGGGTAGTCGAGTAAAAACACGTGCGAGAGGATGCATCCCGCAGGCTAGTCGAGTAAAAACACGTGCGAGAGGATGCATCCTGCAGGCTAGTCGAGTAAAAACACGTGGGAGAGGATGCATCCCGCAGGCTAGTCGAGCAAAAACACGTGCGAGAGGATGCATCCCGCAGGCTAGTCGAGCAAAAACACGTGCGAGAGGATGCATCCCGCAGGCTAGTCGAGTAAAAACACGTGCGAGAGGATGCATCCCGCAGGCTAGTCGAGTAAAAGCACGTGCGAGGTTTTGTGGGATGCGCATGCGCAGGTTTTGTGGGATGCGCATGCGCAGGTTTTTTGGGATGCGCATGCGCAGGATTTTTGGGATGCGCATGCGCAGGTTTTTTGGGATGCGCATGGCTAGTCGAGCAAAAACACGTGCGAGAGGATGCATCCCGCAGGGTAGTCGAGTAAAAACACGTGCGAGAGGATGCATCCCGCAGGCTAGTCGAGTAAAAACACGTGCGAGAGGATGCATCCCGCAGGCTAGTCGAGTAAAAACACGTGCGAGAGGATGCATCCCGCAGGCTAGTCGAGTAAAAACACGTGCGAGAGGATGCATCCTCCAGGCTAGTCGAGTAAAAACACGTGCGAGAGGATGCATCCCGCAGGCTAGTCGAGTAAAAACACGTGCGAGAGGATGCATCCTGCTGGCTAGTCGAGTAAAAACACGTGCGAGAGGATGCATCCCGCAGGCTAGTCGAGCAAGAACACGTGCGAGAGGATGCATCCCGCAGGCTAGTCGAGCAAAAACATGTGCGAGAGGATGCATCCCGCAGGCTAGTCGAGTAAAAACACGTGCGAGAGGATGCATCCCGCAGGCTAGTCGAGCACAAACACGTGCGAGAGGATGCATCCCGCAGGCTAGTCGAGCAAAAACACGTGCGAGAGGATGCATCCCGCATGCTAGTCGAGCAAAAACACGTGCGAGAGGATGCATCCCGCAGGCTAGTCGAGTAAAAACACGTGCGAGGTTTTGTGGGATGCGCATGCGCAGGTTTTGTGGGATGCGCATGCGCAGGTTTTTTGGGATGCGCATGGCTAGTCGAGCAAAAACACGTGCGAGAGGATGCATCCCGCAGGCTAGTCGAGTAAAAACACGTGCGAGAGTATGCATCCCGCAGGCTAGTCGAGTAAAAACACGTGCGAGAGGATGCATCCCGCAGGCTAGTCGAGTAAAAACACGTGCGAGAGGATGCATCCCGCAGGCTAGTCGAGTAAAAACACGTGCGAGAGGATGCATCCCGCAGGCTAGTCGAGTAAAAACACGTGCGAGGTTTTGTGGGATGCGCATGCGCAGGTTTTTTGGGATGCGCATGGCTAGTCGAGCAAAAACACGTGCGAGAGGATGCATCCCGCAGGCTAGTCGAGCAAAAACACGTGCGAGAGGATACATCCCGCAGGCTAGTCGAGTAAAAACACGTGCGAGAGGATGCATCCCGCAGGCTAGTCGAGTAAAAACACGTGCGAGAGGATGCATCCTGCAGGCTAGTCGAGCAAAAACACGTGCGAGAGGATGCATCCCGCAGGCTAGTCGAGCAAAAACACGTGCGAGAGGATGCATCCCGCAGGCTAGTCGAGCAAAAACACGTGCGAGAGGATGCATCCCGCAGGCTAGTCGAGCAAAAACACGTGCGAGAGGATGCATCCCGCAGGCTAGTCGAGTAAAAACACGTGCGAGAGGATGCATCCCGCAGGCTAGTCGAGTAAAAACACGTGCGAGAGGATGCATCCCGCAGGCTAGTCGAGTAAAAACACGTGCGAGAGGATGCATCCCGCAGGCTAGTCGAGTAAAAACACGTGCGAGGTTTTGTGGGATGCGCATGCGCAGGTTTTGTGGGATGCGCATGCGCAGGTTTTTTGGGATGCGCATGCCTAGTCGAGCAAAAACACGTGCGAGAGGATGCATCCCGCAGGCTAGTCGAGTAAAAACACGTGCGAGAGGATGCATCCCGCAGGCTAGTCGAGTAAAAACACGTGCGAGAGGATGCATCCCGCAGGCTAGTCGAGTAAAAACACGTGCGAGGTTTTGTGGGATGCGCATGCGCAGGTTTTGTGGGATGCGCATGCGCAGGTTTTTTGGGATGCGCATGGCTAGTCGAGCAAAAACACGTGCGAGAGGATGCATCCCGCAGGCTAGTCGAGTAAAAACACGTGCGAGAGGATGCATCCTGCAGGCTAGTCGAGTAAAAACACGTGCGAGAGGATGCATCCCGCAGGCTAGTCGAGTAAAAACACGTTCGAGGTTTTTTGGGATGCGCATGCGCAGGTTTTTTGGGATGCGCATGGCTAGTCGAGCAAAAACACGTGCGAGGGGATGCATCCCGCAGGCTAGTCGAGTAAAAACACGTGCGAGAGGATGCATCCCGCAGGCTAGTCGAGTAAAAACACGTGCGAGAGGATGCATCCTGCAGGCTAGTCGAGTAAAAACACGTGCGAGAGGATGCATCCCGCAGGCTAGTCGAGTAAAAACACGTGCGAGGTTTTGTAGGATGCGCATGCGCAGGTTTTGTGGGATGCGCATGCGCAGGTTTTTTGGCATGCGCATGGCTAGTCGAGCAAAAACACGTGCGAGAGGATGCATCCCGCAGGGTAGTCGAGTAAAAACACGTGCGAGAGGATGCATCCCGCAGGCTAGTCGAGTAAAAACACGTGCGAGAGGATGCATCCCGCAGTCCAGTCGAGTAAAAACACGTGCGAGGTTTTGTGGGATGCGCATGCGCAGGTTTTTTGGGATGCGCATGGCTAGTCGAGCAAAAACACGTGCGAGAGGATGCATCCCGCAGGGTAGTCGAGTAAAAACACGTGCGAGAGGATGCATCCCGCAGGCTAGTCGAGTAAAAACACGTGCGAGAGGATGCATCCCGCAGGCTAGTCGAGTAAAAACACGTGCGAGAGGATGCATCCCGCAGGCTAGTCGAGTAAAAACACGTGCGAGAGGATGCATCCCGCAGGCTAGTCGAGTAAAAACACGTGCGAGGTTTTGTGGGATGCGCATGCGCAGGTTTTTTGGGATGCGCATGGCTAGTCGAGCAAAAACACGTGCGAGAGGATGCATCCCGCAGGCTAGTCGAGCAAAAACACGTGCGAGAGGATACATCCCGCAGGCTAGTCGAGTAAAAACACGTGCGAGAGGATGCATCCCGCAGGCTAGTCGAGTAAAAACACGTGCGAGAGGATGCATCCTGCAGGCTAGTCGAGCAAAAACACGTGCGAGAGGATGCATCCCGCAGGCTAGTCGAGCAAAAACACGTGCGAGAGGATGCATCCCGCAGGCTAGTCGAGCAAAAACACGTGCGAGAGGATGCATCCCGCAGGCTAGTCGAGCAAAAACACGTGCGAGAGGATGCATCCCGCAGGCTAGTCGAGTAAAAACACGTGCGAGAGGATGCATCCCGCAGGCTAGTCGAGTAAAAACACGTGCGAGAGGATGCATCCCGCAGGCTAGTCGAGCAAAAACACGTGCGAGAGGATGCATCCCGCAGGCTAGTCGAGCAAAAACACGTGCGAGAGGATGCATCCCGCAGGCTAGTCGAGCAAAAACACGTGCGAGAGGATGCATCCCGCAGGCTAGTCGAGTAAAAACACGTGCGAGAGGATGCATCCCGCAGGCTAGTCGAGTAAAAACACGTGCGAGGTTTTGTGGGATGCGCATGCGCAGGTTTTGTGGGATGCGCATGCGCAGGTTTTTTGGGATGCGCATGCCTAGTCGAGCAAAAACACGTGCGAGAGGATGCATCCCGCAGGCTAGTCGAGTAAAAACACGTGCGAGAGGATGCATCCCGCAGGCTAGTCGAGTAAAAACACGTGCGAGAGGATGCATCCCGCAGGCTAGTCGAGTAAAAACACGTGCGAGGTTTTGTGGGATGCGCATGCGCAGGTTTTGTGGGATGCGCATGCGCAGGTTTTTTGGGATGCGCATGGCTAGTCGAGCAAAAACACGTGCGAGAGGATGCATCCCGCAGGCTAGTCGAGTAAAAACACGTGCGAGAGGATGCATCCTGCAGGCTAGTCGAGTAAAAACACGTGCGAGAGGATGCATCCCGCAGGCTAGTCGAGTAAAAACACGTTCGAGGTTTTTTGGGATGCGCATGCGCAGGTTTTTTGGGATGCGCATGGCTAGTCGAGCAAAAACACGTGCGAGGGGATGCATCCCGCAGGCTAGTCGAGTAAAAACACGTGCGAGAGGATGCATCCCGCAGGCTAGTCGAGTAAAAACACGTGCGAGAGGATGCATCCTGCAGGCTAGTCGAGTAAAAACACGTGCGAGAGGATGCATCCCGCAGGCTAGTCGAGTAAAAACACGTGCGAGGTTTTGTAGGATGCGCATGCGCAGGTTTTGTGGGATGCGCATGCGCAGGTTTTTTGGCATGCGCATGGCTAGTCGAGCAAAAACACGTGCGAGAGGATGCATCCCGCAGGGTAGTCGAGTAAAAACACGTGCGAGAGGATGCATCCCGCAGGCTAGTCGAGTAAAAACACGTGCGAGAGGATGCATCCCGCAGTCCAGTCGAGTAAAAACACGTGCGAGGTTTTGTGGGATGCGCATGCGCAGGTTTTTTGGGATGCGCATGGCTAGTCGAGCAAAAACACGTGCGAGAGGATGCATCCCGCAGGGTAGTCGAGTAAAAACACGTGCGAGAGGATGCATCCCGCAGGCTAGTCGAGTAAAAACACGTGCGAGAGGATGCATCCTGCAGGCTAGTCGAGTAAAAACACGTGGGAGAGGATGCATCCCGCAGGCTAGTCGAGCAAAAACACGTGCGAGAGGATGCATCCCGCAGGCTAGTCGAGCAAAAACACGTGCGAGAGGATGCATCCCGCAGGCTAGTCGAGTAAAAACACGTGCGAGAGGATGCATCCCGCAGGCTAGTCGAGTAAAAGCACGTGCGAGGTTTTGTGGGATGCGCATGCGCAGGTTTTGTGGGATGCGCATGCGCAGGTTTTTTGGGATGCGCATGCGCAGGATTTTTGGGATGCGCATGCGCAGGTTTTTTGGGATGCGCATGGCTAGTCGAGCAAAAACACGTGCGAGAGGATGCATCCCGCAGGCTAGTCGAGTAAAAACACGTGCGAGAGGATGCATCCCGCAGGCTAGTCGAGTAAAAACACGTGCGAGAGGATGCATCCCGCAGGCTAGTCGAGTAAAAACACGTGCGAGAGGATGCATCCCGCAGGCTAGTCGAGTAAAAACACGTGCGAGAGGATGCATCCTCCAGGCTAGTCGAGTAAAAACACGTGCGAGAGGATGCATCCCGCAGGCTAGTCGAGTAAAAACACGTGCGAGAGGATGCATCCTGCAGGCTAGTCGAGTAAAAACACGTGCGAGAGGATGCATCCCGCAGGCTAGTCGAGCAAGAACACGTGCGAGAGGATGCATCCCGCAGGCTAGTCGAGCAAAAACATGTGCGAGAGGATGCATCCCGCAGGCTAGTCGAGTAAAAACACGTGCGAGAGGATGCATCCCGCAGGCTAGTCGAGCACAAACACGTGCGAGAGGATGCATCCCGCAGGCTAGTCGAGCAAAAACACGTGCGAGAGGATGCATCCCGCATGCTAGTCGAGCAAAAACACGTGCGAGAGGATGCATCCCGCAGGCTAGTCGAGTAAAAACACGTGCGAGGTTTTGTGGGATGCGCATGCGCAGGTTTTGTGGGATGCGCATGCGCAGGTTTTTTGGGATGCGCATGCGCAGGTTTTTTGGGATGCGCATGCGCAGGTTTTTTGGGATGCGCATGGCTAGTCGAGCAAAAACACGTGCGAGAGGATGCATCCCGCAGGCTAGTCGAGTAAAAACACGTGCGAGAGTATGCATCCCGCAGGCTAGTCGAGTAAAAACACGTGCGAGAGGATGCATCCCGCAGGCTAGTCGAGTAAAAACACGTGGGAGAGGATGCATCCCGCAGGCTAGTCGAGTAAAAACACGTGCGAGAGGATGCATCCCGCAGGCTAGTCGAGTAAAAACACGTGCGAGGTTTTGTGGGATGCGCATGCGCAGGTTTTTTGGGATGCGCATGGCTAGTCGAGCAAAAACACGTGCGAGAGGATGCATCCCGCAGGCTAGTCGAGTAAAAACACGTGCGAGAGTATGCATCCCGCAGGCTAGTCGAGTAAAAACACGTGCGAGAGGATGCATCCCGCAGGCTAGTCGAGTAAAAACACGTGCGAGAGGATGCATCCCGCAGGCTAGTCGAGTAAAAACACGTGCGAGAGGATGCATCCCGCAGGCTAGTCGAGTAAAAACACGTGCGAGGTTTTGTGGGATGCGCATGCGCAGGTTTTTTGGGATGCGCATGGCTAGTCGAGCAAAAACACGTGCGAGAGGATGCATCCCGCAGGCTAGTCGAGCAAAAACACGTGCGAGAGGATACATCCCGCAGGCTAGTCGAGTAAAAACACGTGCGAGAGGATGCATCCCGCAGGCTAGTCGAGTAAAAACACGTGCGAGAGGATGCATCCTGCAGGCTAGTCGAGCAAAAACACGTGCGAGAGGATGCATCCCGCAGGCTAGTCGAGCAAAAACACGTGCGAGAGGATGCATCCCGCAGGCTAGTCGAGCAAAAACACGTGCGAGAGGATGCATCCCGCAGGCTAGTCGAGCAAAAACACGTGCGAGAGGATGCATCCCGCAGGCTAGTCGAGTAAAAACACGTGCGAGAGGATGCATCCCGCAGGCTAGTCGAGTAAAAACACGTGCGAGAGGATGCATCCCGCAGGCTAGTCGAGTAAAAACACGTGCGAGAGGATGCATCCCGCAGGCTAGTCGAGTAAAAACACGTGCGAGGTTTTGTGGGATGCGCATGCGCAGGTTTTGTGGGATGCGCATGCGCAGGTTTTTTGGGATGCGCATGCCTAGTCGAGCAAAAACACGTGCGAGAGGATGCATCCCGCAGGCTAGTCGAGTAAAAACACGTGCGAGAGGATGCATCCCGCAGGCTAGTCGAGTAAAAACACGTGCGAGAGGATGCATCCCGCAGGCTAGTCGAGTAAAAACACGTGCGAGGTTTTGTGGGATGCGCATGCGCAGGTTTTGTGGGATGCGCATGCGCAGGTTTTTTGGGATGCGCATGGCTAGTCGAGCAAAAACACGTGCGAGAGGATGCATCCCGCAGGCTAGTCGAGTAAAAACACGTGCGAGAGGATGCATCCTGCAGGCTAGTCGAGTAAAAACACGTGCGAGAGGATGCATCCCGCAGGCTAGTCGAGTAAAAACACGTTCGAGGTTTTTTGGGATGCGCATGCGCAGGTTTTTTGGGATGCGCATGGCTAGTCGAGCAAAAACACGTGCGAGGGGATGCATCCCGCAGGCTAGTCGAGTAAAAACACGTGCGAGAGGATGCATCCCGCAGGCTAGTCGAGTAAAAACACGTGCGAGAGGATGCATCCTGCAGGCTAGTCGAGTAAAAACACGTGCGAGAGGATGCATCCCGCAGGCTAGTCGAGTAAAAACACGTGCGAGAGGATGCATCCCGCAGTCCAGTCGAGTAAAAACACGTGCGAGGTTTTGTGGGATGCGCATGCGCAGGTTTTTTGGGATGCGCATGGCTAGTCGAGCAAAAACACGTGCGAGAGGATGCATCCCGCAGGGTAGTCGAGTAAAAACACGTGCGAGAGGATGCATCCCGCAGGCTAGTCGAGTAAAAACACGTGCGAGAGGATGCATCCCGCAGGCTAGTCGAGTAAAAACACGTTCGAGGTTTTTTGGGATGCGCATGCGCAGGTTTTTTGGGATGCGCATGGCTAGTCGAGCAAAAACACGTGCGAGGGGATGCATCCCGCAGGCTAGTCGAGTAAAAACACGTGCGAGAGGATGCATCCCGCAGGCTAGTCGAGTAAAAACACGTGCGAGAGGATGCATCCTGCAGGCTAGTCGAGTAAAAACACGTGCGAGAGGATGCATCCCGCAGGCTAGTCGAGTAAAAACACGTGCGAGGTTTTGTAGGATGCGCATGCGCAGGTTTTGTGGGATGCGCATGCGCAGGTTTTTTGGCATGCGCATGGCTAGTCGAGCAAAAACACGTGCGAGAGGATGCATCCCGCAGGGTAGTCGAGTAAAAACACGTGCGAGAGGATGCATCCCGCAGGCTAGTCGAGTAAAAACACGTGCGAGAGGATGCATCCCGCAGTCCAGTCGAGTAAAAACACGTGCGAGGTTTTGTGGGATGCGCATGCGCAGGTTTTTTGGGATGCGCATGGCTAGTCGAGCAAAAACACGTGCGAGAGGATGCATCCCGCAGGGTAGTCGAGTAAAAACACGTGCGAGAGGATGCATCCCGCAGGCTAGTCGAGTAAAAACACGTGCGAGAGGATGCATCCCGCAGGCTAGTCGAGTAAAAACACGTGCGAGGTTTTGTGGGATGCGCATGCGCAGGTTTTTTGGGATGCGCATGGCTAGTCGAGCAAAAACACGTGCGAGAGGATGCATCCCGCAGGCTAGTCGAGCAAAAACACGTGCGAGAGGATACATCCCGCAGGCTAGTCGAGTAAAAACACGTGCGAGAGGATGCATCCCGCAGGCTAGTCGAGTAAAAACACGTGCGAGAGGATGCATCCTGCAGGCTAGTCGAGCAAAAACACGTGCGAGAGGATGCATCCCGCAGGCTAGTCGAGCAAAAACACGTGCGAGAGGATGCATCCCGCAGGCTAGTCGAGCAAAAACACGTGCGAGAGGATGCATCCCGCAGGCTAGTCGAGCAAAAACACGTGCGAGAGGATGCATCCCGCAGGCTAGTCGAGTAAAAACACGTGCGAGAGGATGCATCCCGCAGGCTAGTCGAGTAAAAACACGTGCGAGAGGATGCATCCCGCAGGCTAGTCGAGTAAAAACACGTGCGAGAGGATGCATCCCGCAGGCTAGTCGAGTAAAAACACGTGCGAGGTTTTGTGGGATGCGCATGCGCAGGTTTTGTGGGATGCGCATGCGCAGGTTTTTTGGGATGCGCATGCCTAGTCGAGCAAAAACACGTGCGAGAGGATGCATCCCGCAGGCTAGTCGAGTAAAAACACGTGCGAGAGGATGCATCCCGCAGGCTAGTCGAGTAAAAACACGTGCGAGAGGATGCATCCCGCAGGCTAGTCGAGTAAAAACACGTGCGAGGTTTTGTGGGATGCGCATGCGCAGGTTTTGTGGGATGCGCATGCGCAGGTTTTTTGGGATGCGCATGGCTAGTCGAGCAAAAACACGTGCGAGAGGATGCATCCCGCAGGCTAGTCGAGTAAAAACACGTGCGAGAGGATGCATCCTGCAGGCTAGTCGAGTAAAAACACGTGCGAGAGGATGCATCCCGCAGGCTAGTCGAGTAAAAACACGTTCGAGGTTTTTTGGGATGCGCATGCGCAGGTTTTTTGGGATGCGCATGGCTAGTCGAGCAAAAACACGTGCGAGGGGATGCATCCCGCAGGCTAGTCGAGTAAAAACACGTGCGAGAGGATGCATCCCGCAGGCTAGTCGAGTAAAAACACGTGCGAGAGGATGCATCCTGCAGGCTAGTCGAGTAAAAACACGTGCGAGAGGATGCATCCCGCAGGCTAGTCGAGTAAAAACACGTGCGAGGTTTTGTAGGATGCGCATGCGCAGGTTTTGTGGGATGCGCATGCGCAGGTTTTTTGGCATGCGCATGGCTAGTCGAGCAAAAACACGTGCGAGAGGATGCATCCCGCAGGGTAGTCGAGTAAAAACACGTGCGAGAGGATGCATCCCGCAGGCTAGTCGAGTAAAAACACGTGCGAGAGGATGCATCCCGCAGTCCAGTCGAGTAAAAACACGTGCGAGGTTTTGTGGGATGCGCATGCGCAGGTTTTTTGGGATGCGCATGGCTAGTCGAGCAAAAACACGTGCGAGAGGATGCATCCCGCAGGGTAGTCGAGTAAAAACACGTGCGAGAGGATGCATCCCGCAGGCTAGTCGAGTAAAAACACGTGCGAGAGGATGCATCCTGCAGGCTAGTCGAGTAAAAACACGTGGGAGAGGATGCATCCCGCAGGCTAGTCGAGCAAAAACACGTGCGAGAGGATGCATCCCGCAGGCTAGTCGAGCAAAAACACGTGCGAGAGGATGCATCCCGCAGGCTAGTCGAGTAAAAACACGTGCGAGAGGATGCATCCCGCAGGCTAGTCGAGTAAAAGCACGTGCGAGGTTTTGTGGGATGCGCATGCGCAGGTTTTGTGGGATGCGCATGCGCAGGTTTTTTGGGATGCGCATGCGCAGGATTTTTGGGATGCGCATGCGCAGGTTTTTTGGGATGCGCATGGCTAGTCGAGCAAAAACACGTGCGAGAGGATGCATCCCGCAGGCTAGTCGAGTAAAAACACGTGCGAGAGGATGCATCCCGCAGGCTAGTCGAGTAAAAACACGTGCGAGAGGATGCATCCCGCAGGCTAGTCGAGTAAAAACACGTGCGAGAGGATGCATCCCGCAGGCTAGTCGAGTAAAAACACGTGCGAGAGGATGCATCCTCCAGGCTAGTCGAGTAAAAACACGTGCGAGAGGATGCATCCCGCAGGCTAGTCGAGTAAAAACACGTGCGAGAGGATGCATCCTGCAGGCTAGTCGAGTAAAAACACGTGCGAGAGGATGCATCCCGCAGGCTAGTCGAGCAAGAACACGTGCGAGAGGATGCATCCCGCAGGCTAGTCGAGCAAAAACATGTGCGAGAGGATGCATCCCGCAGGCTAGTCGAGTAAAAACACGTGCGAGAGGATGCATCCCGCAGGCTAGTCGAGCACAAACACGTGCGAGAGGATGCATCCCGCAGGCTAGTCGAGCAAAAACACGTGCGAGAGGATGCATCCCGCATGCTAGTCGAGCAAAAACACGTGCGAGAGGATGCATCCCGCAGGCTAGTCGAGTAAAAACACGTGCGAGGTTTTGTGGGATGCGCATGCGCAGGTTTTGTGGGATGCGCATGCGCAGGTTTTTTGGGATGCGCATGCGCAGGTTTTTTGGGATGCGCATGCGCAGGTTTTTTGGGATGCGCATGGCTAGTCGAGCAAAAACACGTGCGAGAGGATGCATCCCGCAGGCTAGTCGAGTAAAAACACGTGCGAGAGTATGCATCCCGCAGGCTAGTCGAGTAAAAACACGTGCGAGAGGATGCATCCCGCAGGCTAGTCGAGTAAAAACACGTGGGAGAGGATGCATCCCGCAGGCTAGTCGAGTAAAAACACGTGCGAGAGGATGCATCCCGCAGGCTAGTCGAGTAAAAACACGTGCGAGGTTTTGTGGGATGCGCATGCGCAGGTTTTTTGGGATGCGCATGGCTAGTCGAGCAAAAACACGTGCGAGAGGATGCATCCCGCAGGCTAGTCGAGTAAAAACACGTGCGAGAGTATGCATCCCGCAGGCTAGTCGAGTAAAAACACGTGCGAGAGGATGCATCCCGCAGGCTAGTCGAGTAAAAACACGTGCGAGAGGATGCATCCCGCAGGCTAGTCGAGTAAAAACACGTGCGAGAGGATGCATCCCGCAGGCTAGTCGAGTAAAAACACGTGCGAGGTTTTGTGGGATGCGCATGCGCAGGTTTTTTGGGATGCGCATGGCTAGTCGAGCAAAAACACGTGCGAGAGGATGCATCCCGCAGGCTAGTCGAGCAAAAACACGTGCGAGAGGATACATCCCGCAGGCTAGTCGAGTAAAAACACGTGCGAGAGGATGCATCCCGCAGGCTAGTCGAGTAAAAACACGTGCGAGAGGATGCATCCTGCAGGCTAGTCGAGCAAAAACACGTGCGAGAGGATGCATCCCGCAGGCTAGTCGAGCAAAAACACGTGCGAGAGGATGCATCCCGCAGGCTAGTCGAGCAAAAACACGTGCGAGAGGATGCATCCCGCAGGCTAGTCGAGCAAAAACACGTGCGAGAGGATGCATCCCGCAGGCTAGTCGAGTAAAAACACGTGCGAGAGGATGCATCCCGCAGGCTAGTCGAGTAAAAACACGTGCGAGAGGATGCATCCCGCAGGCTAGTCGAGTAAAAACACGTGCGAGAGGATGCATCCCGCAGGCTAGTCGAGTAAAAACACGTGCGAGGTTTTGTGGGATGCGCATGCGCAGGTTTTGTGGGATGCGCATGCGCAGGTTTTTTGGGATGCGCATGCCTAGTCGAGCAAAAACACGTGCGAGAGGATGCATCCCGCAGGCTAGTCGAGTAAAAACACGTGCGAGAGGATGCATCCCGCAGGCTAGTCGAGTAAAAACACGTGCGAGAGGATGCATCCCGCAGGCTAGTCGAGTAAAAACACGTGCGAGGTTTTGTGGGATGCGCATGCGCAGGTTTTGTGGGATGCGCATGCGCAGGTTTTTTGGGATGCGCATGGCTAGTCGAGCAAAAACACGTGCGAGAGGATGCATCCCGCAGGCTAGTCGAGTAAAAACACGTGCGAGAGGATGCATCCTGCAGGCTAGTCGAGTAAAAACACGTGCGAGAGGATGCATCCCGCAGGCTAGTCGAGTAAAAACACGTTCGAGGTTTTTTGGGATGCGCATGCGCAGGTTTTTTGGGATGCGCATGGCTAGTCGAGCAAAAACACGTGCGAGGGGATGCATCCCGCAGGCTAGTCGAGTAAAAACACGTGCGAGAGGATGCATCCCGCAGGCTAGTCGAGTAAAAACACGTGCGAGAGGATGCATCCTGCAGGCTAGTCGAGTAAAAACACGTGCGAGAGGATGCATCCCGCAGGCTAGTCGAGTAAAAACACGTGCGAGAGGATGCATCCCGCAGTCCAGTCGAGTAAAAACACGTGCGAGGTTTTGTGGGATGCGCATGCGCAGGTTTTTTGGGATGCGCATGGCTAGTCGAGCAAAAACACGTGCGAGAGGATGCATCCCGCAGGGTAGTCGAGTAAAAACACGTGCGAGAGGATGCATCCCGCAGGCTAGTCGAGTAAAAACACGTGCGAGAGGATGCATCCTGCAGGCTAGTCGAGTAAAAACACGTGGGAGAGGATGCATCCCGCAGGCTAGTCGAGCAAAAACACGTGCGAGAGGATGCATCCCGCAGGCTAGTCGAGCAAAAACACGTGCGAGATGATGCATCCCGCAGGCTAGTCGAGTAAAAACACGTGCGAGAGGATGCATCCCGCAGGCTAGTCGAGTAAAAGCACGTGCGAGGTTTTGTGGGATGCGCATGCGCAGGTTTTGTGGGATGCGCATGCGCAGGTTTTTTGGGATGCGCATGCGCAGGATTTTTGGGATGCGCATGCGCAGGTTTTTTGGGATGCGCATGGCTAGTCGAGCAAAAACACGTGCGAGAGGATGCATCCCGCAGGGTAGTCGAGTAAAAACACGTGCGAGAGGATGCATCCCGCAGGCTAGTCGAGTAAAAACACGTGCGAGAGGATGCATCCCGCAGGCTAGTCGAGTAAAAACACGTGCGAGAGGATGCATCCCGCAGGCTAGTCGAGTAAAAACACGTGCGAGAGGATGCATCCTCCAGGCTAGTCGAGTAAAAACACGTGCGAGAGGATGCATCCCGCAGGCTAGTCGAGTAAAAACACGTGCGAGAGGATGCATCCTGCAGGCTAGTCGAGTAAAAACACGTGCGAGAGGATGCATCCCGCAGGCTAGTCGAGCAAGAACACGTGCGAGAGGATGCATCCCGCAGGCTAGTCGAGCAAAAACATGTGCGAGAGGATGCATCCCGCAGGCTAGTCGAGTAAAAACACGTGCGAGAGGATGCATCCCGCAGGCTAGTCGAGCACAAACACGTGCGAGAGGATGCATCCCGCAGGCTAGTCGAGCAAAAACACGTGCGAGAGGATGCATCCCGCATGCTAGTCGAGCAAAAACACGTGCGAGAGGATGCATCCCGCAGGCTAGTCGAGTAAAAACACGTGCGAGGTTTTGTGGGATGCGCATGCGCAGGTTTTGTGGGATGCGCATGCGCAGGTTTTTTGGGATGCGCATGGCTAGTCGAGCAAAAACACGTGCGAGAGGATGCATCCCGCAGGCTAGTCGAGTAAAAACACGTGCGAGAGTATGCATCCCGCAGGCTAGTCGAGTAAAAACACGTGCGAGAGGATGCATCCCGCAGGCTAGTCGAGTAAAAACACGTGCGAGAGGATGCATCCCGCAGGCTAGTCGAGTAAAAACACGTGCGAGAGGATGCATCCCGCAGGCTAGTCGAGTAAAAACACGTGCGAGGTTTTGTGGGATGCGCATGCGCAGGTTTTTTGGGATGCGCATGGCTAGTCGAGCAAAAACACGTGCGAGAGGATGCATCCCGCAGGCTAGTCGAGCAAAAACACGTGCGAGAGGATGCATCCCGCAGGCTAGTCGAGTAAAAACACGTGCGAGAGGATGCATCCCGCAGGCTAGTCGAGTAAAAACACGTGCGAGAGGATGCATCCTGCAGGCTAGTCGAGCAAAAACACGTGCGAGAGGATGCATCCCGCAGGCTAGTCGAGCAAAAACACGTGCGAGAGGATGCATCCCGCAGGCTAGTCGAGCAAAAACACGTGCGAGAGGATGCATCCCGCAGGCTAGTCGAGCAAAAACACGTGCGAGAGGATGTATCCCGCAGGCTAGTCGAGTAAAAACACGTGCGAGAGGATGCATCCCGCAGGCTAGTCGAGTAAAAACACGTGCGAGAGGATGCATCCCGCAGGCTAGTCGAGTAAAAACACGTGCGAGAGGATGCATCCCGCAGGCTAGTCGAGTAAAAACACGTGCGAGGTTTTGTGGGATGCGCATGCGCAGGTTTTGTGGGATGCGCATGCGCAGGTTTTTTGGGATGCGCATGCCTAGTCGAGCAAAAACACGTGCGAGAGGATGCATCCCGCAGGCTAGTCGAGTAAAAACACGTGCGAGGTTTTGTGGGATGCGCATGCGCAGGTTTTGTGGGATGCGCATGCGCAGGTTTTTTGGGATGCGCATGCGCAGGTTTTTTGGGATGCGCATGCCTAGTCGAGCAAAAACACGTGCGAGAGGATGCATCCCGCAGGCTAGTCGAGCAAAAACACGTGCGAGAGGATGCATCCCGCAGGCTAGTCGAGCAAAAACACGTGCGAGAGGATGCATCCCGCAGGCTAGTCGAGCAAAAACACGTGCGAGAGGATGCATCCCGCAGGCTAGTCGAGTAAAAACACGTGCGAGAGGATGCATCCCGCAGGCTAGTCGAGTAAAAACACGTTCGAGGTTTTTTGGGATGCGCATGCGCAGGTTTTTTGGGATGCGCATGGCTAGTCGAGCAAAAACACGTGCGAGAGGATGCATCCCGCAGGCTAGTCGAGTAAAAACACGTGCGAGAGGATGCATCCCGCAGGCTAGTCGAGTAAAAACACGTGCGAGAGGATGCATCCTGCAGGCTAGTCGAGTAAAAACACGTGCGAGAGGATGCATCCCGCAGGCTAGTCGAGTAAAAACACGTGCGAGGTTTTGTAGGATGCGCATGCGCAGGTTTTGTGGGATGCGCATGCGCAGGTTTTTTGGGATGCGCATGGCTAGTCGAGCAAAAACACGTGCGAGAGGATGCATCCCGCAGGGTAGTCGAGTAAAAACACGTGCGAGAGGATGCATCCCGCAGGGTAGTCGAGTAAAAACACGTGCGAGAGGATGCATCCCGCAGGCTAGTCGAGTAAAAACACGTGCGAGAGGATGCATCCTGCAGGCTAGTCGAGTAAAAACACGTGCGAGAGGATGCATCCCGCAGGCTAGTCGAGCAAAAACACGTGCGAGAGGATGCATCCCGCAGGCTAGTCGAGCAAAAACACGTGCGAGAGGATGCATCCCGCAGGCTAGTCGAGTAAAAACACGTGCGAGAGGATGCATCCCGCAGGCTTGTCGAGTAAAAACACGTGCGAGATTTTGTGGGATGCGCATGCGCAGGTTTTTTGGGATGCGCATGGCTAGTCAAGCAAAAACACGTGCGAGAGGATGCATCCCGCAGGGTAGTCGAGTAAAAACACGTGCGAGAGGATGCATCCCGCAGGCTAGTCGAGCAAAAACACGTGCGAGAGGATGCATCCCGCAGGCTAGTCGAGCAAAAACACGTGCGAGAGGATGCATCACGCAGGGTAGTCGAGTAAAAACACGTGCGAGAGGATGCATCCTGCAGGCTAGTCGAGTAAAAACACGTGCGAGAGGATGCATCCCGCAGGCAAGTCGAGCAAAAACACGTGCGAGAGGATGCATCCCGCAGGCTAGTCAAGTACAAACACGTGCGAGAGGATGCATCCCGCAGGCTAGTCGAGCAAAAACACGTGCGAGAGGATGCATCCCGCAGGCTAGTCGAGCAAAAACACGTGCGAGAGGATGCATCCCGCAGGCTAGTCGAGTAAAAACACGTGCGAGAGGATGCATCCCGCAGGCTAGTCGAGTAAAAACACGTGCGAGAGGATGCATCCTGCAGGCTAGTCGAGTAAAAACACGTGCGAAAGGATGCATCCCGCAGGCTAGTCGAGCAAAAACACGTGCGAGAGGATGCATCCCGCAGGCTAGTCGAGCAAAAACACGTGCGAGTGGATGCATCCCGCAGGCTAGTCGAGTAAAAACACGTGCGAGAGGATGCATCCCGCAGGCTAGTCGAGTAAAAACACGTGCGAGGTTTTGTGGGATGCGCATGCGCAGGTTTTGTGGGATGCGCATGCGCAGGTTTTTTGGGATGCGCATGCGCAGGTTTTTTGGGATGCGCATGCGCAGGTTTTTTGGGATGCGCATGGCTAGTCGAGCAAAAACACGTGCGAGAGGATACATCCCGCAGGCTAGTCGAGCAAAAACACGTGCGAGAGGATGCATCCCGCAGGCTAGTCGAGTAAAAACACGTGCGAGGTTTTGTGGGATGCGCATGCGCAGGTTTTTTGGGATGCGCATGCGCAGGTTTTTTGGGATGCGCATGGCTAGTCGAGGAAAAACACGTGCGAGAGGATGCATCCCGCAGGCTAGTCGAGTAAAAACACGTGCGAGAGGATGCATCCCGCAGGCTAGTCGAGTAAAAACACGTGCGAGAGGATGCATCCCGCAGGCTAGTCGAGTAAAAACACGTGCGAGGTTTTGTGGGATGCGCATGCACAGGTTTTGTGGGATGCGCATGCGCAGGTTTTTTGGGATGCGCATGCGCAGGTTTTTTGGGATGCGCATGCCTAGTCGAGCAAAAACACGTGCGAGAGGATGCATCCCGCAGGCTAGTCGAGCAAAAACACGTGCGAGAGGATGCATCCCGCAGGCTAGTCGAGTAAAAACACGTGCGAGAGGATGCATCCCGCAGGCTAGTCGAGTAAAAACACGTGCGAGAGGATGCATCCCGCAGGCTAGTCGAGTAAAAACACGTGCGAGGTTTTGTAGGATGCGCATGCGCAGGTTTTGTGGGATGCGCATGCGCAGGTTTTTTGGGATGCGCATGGCTAGTCGAGCAAAAACACGTGCGAGAGGATGCATCCCGCAGGGTAGTCGAGTAAAAACACGTGCGAGAGGATGCATCCTGCAGGCTAGTCGAGTAAAAACACGTGCGAGAGGATGCATCCCGCAGGCTAGTCGAGTAAAAACAGGTGCGAGGTTTTGTGGGATGCGCATGCGCAGGTTTTGTGGGATGCGCATGCGCAGGTTTTTTGGGATGCGCATGCCTAGTCGAGCAAAAACACGTGCGAGAGGATGCATCCCGCAGGCTAGTCGAGCAAAAACACGTGCGAGAGGATGCATCCCGCAGGCTAGTCGAGTAAAAACACGTGCGAGAGGATGCATCCCGCAGGCTAGTCGAGTAAAAACAGGTGCGAGGTTGTGTGGGATGCGCATGCGCAGGTTTTGTGGGATGCGCATGCGCAGGTTTTTTGGGATGCGCATGCCTAGTTGAGCAAAAACACGTGCGAGAGGATGCATCCCGCAGGCTAGTCGAGCAAAAACACGTGCGAGAGGATGCATCCCGCAGGCTAGTCGAGTAAAAACACGTGCGAGAGGATGCATCCCGCAGGCTAGTCGAGTAAAAACACGTGCGAGAGGATGCATCCCGCAGGCTAGTCGAGTAAAAACACGTGCGAGGTTTTGTGGGATGCGCATGCGCAGGTTTTGTGGGATGCGCATGCGCAGGTTTTTTGGGATGCGCATGCGCAGGTTTTTTGGGATGCGCATGGCTAGTCGAGCAAAAACACGTGCGAGAGGATGCATCCCGCAGGCTAGTCGAGTAAAAACACGTGCGAGAGGATGCATCCTGCAGGCTAGTCGAGTAAAAACACGTGCGAGAGGATGCATCCCGCAGGCTAGTCGAGTAAAAACACGTGCGAGGTTTTTTGGGATGCGCATGCGCAGGTTTTTTGGGATGCGCATGGCTAGTCGAGCAAAAACACGTGCGAGAGGATGCATCCCGCAGGCTAGTCGAGTAAAAACACGTGCGAGAGGATGCATCCCGCAGGCTAGTCGAATAAAAACACGTGCGAGAGGATGCATCCTGCAGGCTAGTCGAGTAAAAACACGTGCGAGGTTTTGTGGGATGCGCATGCGCAGGTTTTTTGGGATGCGCAAGGCTAGTCGAGCAGAAACACGTGCGAGAGGATGCATCCCGCAGGGTAGTCGAGTAAAAACACGTGCGAGAGGATGCATCCCGCAGGCTAGTCGAGTAAAAACACGTGCGAGAGGATGCATCCCGCAGGCTAGTCGAGTAAAAACACGTGCGAGAGGATGCATCCCGCAGGCTAGTCGAGTAAAAACACGTGCGAGGTTTTGTGGGATGCGCATGCGCAGGTTTTTTGGGATGCGCATGCCTAGTCGAGCAAAAACACGTGCGAGAGGATGCATCCCGCAGGCTAGTCGAGTAAAAACACTTGCGAGAGGATGCATCCTGCAGGCTAGTCGAGTAAAAACACGTGCGAGAGGATGCATCCCGCAGGCTAGTCGAGTAAAAACACGTGCGAGAGGATGCATCCCGCAGGCTAGTCGAGTAAAAACACGTGCGAGAGGATGCATCCCGCAGGCTAGTCGAGTAAAAACACGTGCGAGAGGATGCATCCCGCAGGCTAGTCGAGTAAAAACACGTGCGAGGTTTTGTGGGATGCGCATGCGCAGGTTTTGTGGGATGCGCATGCGCAGGTTTTTTGGGATGCGCATGCGCAGGTTTTTTGGGATGCGCATGCGCAGGTTTTTTGGGATGCGCATGCGCAGGTTTTTTGGGATGCGCATGCCTAGTCGAGCAAAAACACGTGCGAGAGGATGCATCCCGCAGGCTAGTCCACCAAAAACACGTGCGAGAGGATGCATCCCGCAGGCTAGTCGAGTAAAAACACGTGCGAGAGGATGCATCCCGCAGGCTAGTCGAGTAAAAATACGTGCGGGAGGATGCATCCTGCAGGCTAGTCGAGTAAAAACACGTGCGAGGTTTTGTAGGATGCGCATGCGCAGGTTTTGTGGGATGCGCATGCGCAGGTTTTTTGGGATGCGCATGGCTAGTCGAGCAAAAACACGTGCGAGAGGATGCATCCCGCAGGGTAGTCGAGTAAAAACACGTGCGAGAGGATGCATCCCGCAGGCTAGTCGAGTAAAAACACGTGCGAGAGGATGCATCCTGCAGGCTAGTCGAGTAAAAACACGTGCGAGAGGATGCATCCCGCAGGCTAGTCGAGTAAAAACACGTGCGAGAGGATGCATCCCGCAGGCTAGTCGAGTAAAAACAGGTGCGAGGTTTTGTGGGATGCGCATGCGCAGGTTTTGTGGGATGCGCATGCGCAGGTTTTTTGGGATGCGCATGCCTAGTCGAGCAAAAACACGTGCGAGAGGATGCATCCCGCAGGCTAGTCGAGCAAAAACACGTGCGAGAGGATGCATCCCGCAGGCTAGTCGAGCAAAAACACGTGCGAGAGGATGCATCCCGCAGGCTAGTCGAGTAAAAACACGTGCGAGAGGATGCATCCCGCAGGCTAGTCGAGTAAAAACACGTGCGAGAGGATGCATCCCGCAGGCTAGTCGACTAAAAACACGTGCGAGGTTTTGTGGGATGCGCATGCGCAGGTTTTGTGGGATTTGCATGCGCAGGTTTTTTGGGATGCGCAAGGCTAGTCGAGCAAAAACACGTGCGAGAGGATGCATCCCACAGGGTAGTCGAGTAAAAACACGTGCGAGAGGATGCATCCCGCAGGCTAGTCGAGTAAAAACACGTGCGAGAGGATGCATCCCGCAGGCTAGTCGAGTAAAAACACGTGCGAGGTTTTGTGGGATGCGCATGCGCAGGTTTTGTGGGATGCGCATGCGCAGGTTTTTTGGGATGCGCATGCGCAGGTTTTTTGGGATGCGCATGGCTAGTCGAGGAAAAACACGTGCGAGAGGATGCATCCCGCAGGCTAGTCGAGTAAAAACACGTGCGAGAGGATGCATCCCGCAGGCTAGTCGAGTAAAAACACGTGCGAGAGGATGCATCCCGCAGGCTAGTCGAGTAAAAACACGTGCGAGGTTTTGTGGGATGCGCATGCACAGGTTTTGTGGGATGCGCATGCGCAGGTTTTTTGGGATGCGCATGCCTAGTCGAGCAAAAACACGTGCGAGAGGATGCATCCCGCAGGCTAGTCGAGTAAAAACACGTGCGAGAGGATGCATCCCGCAGGCTAGTCGAGTAAAAACACGTGCGAGAGGATGCATCCCGCAGGCTAGTCGAGTAAAAACACGTGCGAGGTTTTGTGGGATGCGCATGAACAGGTTTTGTGGGATGCGCATGCGCAGGTTTTTTGGGATGCGCATGCCTAGTCGAGCAAAAACACGTGCGAGAGGATGCATCCCGCAGGCTAGTCGAGCAAAAACACGTGCGAGAGGATGCATCCCGCAGGCTAGTCGAGTAAAAACACGTGCGAGAGGATGCATCCCGCAGGCTAGTCGAGTAAACCCACGTGCGAGAGGATGCATCCCGCAGGCTAGTCGACTAAAAACACGTGCGAGGTTTTGTGGGATGCGCATGCGCAGGTTTTGTGGGATGCGCATGCGCAGGTTTTTTGGGATGCGCAAGGCTAGTCGAGCAAAAACACGTGCGAGAGGATGCATCCCACAGGGTAGTCGAGTAAAAACACGTGCGAGAGGATGCATCCCGCAGGCTAGTCGAGTAAAAACACGTGCGAGAGGATGCATCCCGCAGCCTAGTCGAGTAAAAACACGTGCGAGGTTTTGTGGGATGCGCATGCGCAGGTTTTGTGGGATGCGCATGCGCAGGTTTTTCGGGATGCGCATGGCTAGTCGAGTAAAAACACGTGCGAGAGGATGCATCCCGCAGGCTAGTCGAGTAAAAACACGTGCGAGAGGATGCATCCCGCAGGCTAGTCGAGTAAAAACACGTGCGAGAGGATGCATCCCGCAGGCTAGTCGAGTAAAAACACGTGCGAGGTTTTGTGGGATGCGCATGCGCAGGTTTTGTGGGATGCGCATGCGCAGGTTTTTTGGGATGCGCATGCGCAGGTTTTTTGGGATGCGCATGCCTAGTCGAGCAAAAACACGTGCGAGAGGATGCATCCCGCAGGCTGTCCCAGCAAAAACACGTGCGAGAGGATGCATCCCGCAGGCTAGTCGAGTAAAAACACGTGCGAGAGGATGCATCCCGCAGGCTAGTCGAGTAAAAACACGTGCGAAAGGATGCATCCTGCAGGCTAGTCGAGCAAAAACACGTGCGAGAGGATGGCATCCCGCAGGCTAGTCGAGTAAAAACACGTGCGAGAGGATGCATCCTGCAGGCTAGTCGAGTAAAAACACGTGCGAGAGGATGCATCCCGCAGGGTAGTCGAGTAAAAACACGTGCGAGAGGATGCATCCCGCAGGCTAGTCGAGTAAAAACACGTGCGAGAGGATGCATCCTGCAGGCTAGTCGAGTAAAAACACGTGCGAGAGGATGCATCCCGCAGGCTAGTCGAGTAAAAACACGTGCGAGAGGATGCATCCTGCAGGCTAGTCGAGTAAAAACACGTGCGAGAGGATGCATCCCGCAGGCTAGTCGAGTAAAAACACGTGCGAGAGGATGCATCCCGCAGGCTAGTCGAGTAAAAACACGTGCGAGAGGATGCATCCCGCAGGCTAGTCGAGTAAAAACACGTGCGAGAGGATGCATCCCGCAGGCTAGTCGACTAAAAACACGTGCGAGGTTTTGTGGGATGCGCATGCGCAGGTTTTGTGGGATTTGCATGCGCAGGTTTTTTGGGATGCGCAAGGCTAGTCGAGCAAAAACACGTGCGAGAGGATGCATCCCACAGGGTAGTCGAGTAAAAACACGTGCGAGAGGATGCATCCCGCAGGCTAGTCGAGTAAAAACACGTGCGAGAGGATGCATCCCGCAGGCTAGTCGAGTAAAAACACGTGCGAGGTTTTGTGGGATGCGCATGCGCAGGTTTTGTGGGATGCGCATGCGCAGGTTTTTTGGGATGCGCATGCGCAGGTTTTTTGGGATGCGCATGGCTAGTCGAGGAAAAACACGTGCGAGAGGATGCATCCCGCAGGCTAGTCGAGTAAAAACACGTGCGAGAGGATGCATCCCGCAGGCTAGTCGAGTAAAAACACGTGCGAGAGGATGCATCCCGCAGGCTAGTCGAGTAAAAACACGTGCGAGGTTTTGTGGGATGCGCATGCACAGGTTTTGTGGGATGCGCATGCGCAGGTTTTTTGGGATGCGCATGCCTAGTCGAGCAAAAACACGTGCGAGAGGATGCATCCCGCAGGCTAGTCGAGTAAAAACACGTGCGAGGTTTTTTGGGATGCGCATGCGCAGGTTTTTTGGGATGCGCATGGCTAGTCGAGCAAAAACACGTGCGAGAGGATGCATCCCGCAGGCTAGTCGAGTAAAAACACGTGCGAGAGGATGCATCCCGCAGGCTAGTCGAATAAAAACACGTGCGAGAGGATGCATCCTGCAGGCTAGTCGAGTAAAAACACGTGCGAGGTTTTGTGGGATGCGCATGCGCAGGTTTTTTTGGGATGCGCAAGGCTAGTCGAGCAGAAACACGTGCGAGAGGATGCATCCCGCAGGGTAGTCGAGTAAAAACACGTGCGAGAGGATGCATCCCGCAGGCTAGTCGAGTAAAAACACGTGCGAGAGGATGCATCCCGCAGGCTAGTCGAGTAAAAACACGTGCGAGAGGATGCATCCCGCAGGCTAGTCGAGTAAAAACACGTGCGAGGTTTTGTGGGATGCGCATGCGCAGGTTTTTTGGGATGCGCATGCCTAGTCGAGCAAAAACACGTGCGAGAGGATGCATCCCGCAGGCTAGTCGAGTAAAAACACTTGCGAGAGGATGCATCCTGCAGGCTAGTCGAGTAAAAACACGTGCGAGAGGATGCATCCCGCAGGCTAGTCGAGTAAAAACACGTGCGAGAGGATGCATCCCGCAGGCTAGTCGAGTAAAAACACGTGCGAGAGGATGCATCCCGCAGGCTAGTCGAGTAAAAACACGTGCGAGAGGATGCATCCCGCAGGCTAGTCGAGTAAAAACACGTGCGAGGTTTTGTGGGATGCGCATGCGCAGGTTTTGTGGGATGCGCATGCGCAGGTTTTTTGGGATGCGCATGCGCAGGTTTTTTGGGATGCGCATGCGCAGGTTTTTTGGGATGCGCATGCCTAGTCGAGCAAAAACACGTGCGAGAGGATGCATCCCGCAGGCTAGTCCACCAAAAACACGTGCGAGAGGATGCATCCCGCAGGCTAGTCGAGTAAAAACACGTGCGAGAGGATGCATCCCGCAGGCTAGTCGAGTAAAAACACGTGCGGGAGGATGCATCCTGCAGGCTAGTCGAGTAAAAACACGTGCGAGGTTTTGTAGGATGCGCATGCGCAGGTTTTGTGGGATGCGCATGCGCAGGTTTTTTGGGATGCGCATGGCTAGTCGAGCAAAAACACGTGCGAGAGGATGCATCCCGCAGGGTAGTCGAGTAAAAACACGTGCGAGAGGATGCATCCCGCAGGCTAGTCGAGTAAAAACACGTGCGAGAGGATGCATCCTGCAGGCTAGTCGAGTAAAAACACGTGCGAGAGGATGCATCCCGCAGGCTAGTCGAGTAAAAACACGTGCGAGAGGATGCATCCCGCAGGCTAGTCGAGTAAAAACAGGTGCGAGGTTTTGTGGGATGCGCATGCGCAGGTTTTGTGGGATGCGCATGCGCAGGTTTTTTGGGATGCGCATGCCTAGTCGAGCAAAAACACGTGCGAGAGGATGCATCCCGCAGGCTAGTCGAGCAAAAACACGTGCGAGAGGATGCATCCCGCAGGCTAGTCGAGCAAAAACACGTGCGAGAGGATGCATCCCGCAGGCTAGTCGAGTAAAAACACGTGCGAGAGGATGCATCCCGCAGGCTAGTCGAGTAAAAACACGTGCGAGAGGATGCATCCCGCAGGCTAGTCGACTAAAAACACGTGCGAGGTTTTGTGGGATGCGCATGCGCAGGTTTTGTGGGATTTGCATGCGCAGGTTTTTTGGGATGCGCAAGGCTAGTCGAGCAAAAACACGTGCGAGAGGATGCATCCCACAGGGTAGTCGAGTAAAAACACGTGCGAGAGGATGCATCCCGCAGGCTAGTCGAGTAAAAACACGTGCGAGAGGATGCATCCCGCAGGCTAGTCGAGTAAAAACACGTGCGAGGTTTTGTGGGATGCGCATGCGCAGGTTTTGTGGGATGCGCATGCGCAGGTTTTTTGGGATGCGCATGCGCAGGTTTTTTGGGATGCGCATGGCTAGTCGAGGAAAAACACGTGCGAGAGGATGCATCCCGCAGGCTAGTCGAGTAAAAACACGTGCGAGAGGATGCATCCCGCAGGCTAGTCGAGTAAAAACACGTGCGAGAGGATGCATCCCGCAGGCTAGTCGAGTAAAAACACGTGCGAGGTTTTGTGGGATGCGCATGCACAGGTTTTGTGGGATGCGCATGCGCAGGTTTTTTGGGATGCGCATGCCTAGTCGAGCAAAAACACGTGCGAGAGGATGCATCCCGCAGGCTAGTCGAGTAAAAACACGTGCGAGAGGATGCATCCCGCAGGCTAGTCGAGTAAAAACACGTGCGAGAGGATGCATCCCGCAGGCTAGTCGAGTAAAAACACGTGCGAGGTTTTGTGGGATGCGCATGAACAGGTTTTGTGGGATGCGCATGCGCAGGTTTTTTGGGATGCGCATGCCTAGTCGAGCAAAAACACGTGCGAGAGGATGCATCCCGCAGGCTAGTCGAGCAAAAACACGTGCGAGAGGATGCATCCCGCAGGCTAGTCGAGTAAAAACACGTGCGAGAGGATGCATCCCGCAGGCTAGTCGAGTAAACCCACGTGCGAGAGGATGCATCCCGCAGGCTAGTCGACTAAAAACACGTGCGAGGTTTTGTGGGATGCGCATGCGCAGGTTTTGTGGGATGCGCATGCGCAGGTTTTTTGGGATGCGCAAGGCTAGTCGAGCAAAAACACGTGCGAGAGGATGCATCCCACAGGGTAGTCGAGTAAAAACACGTGCGAGAGGATGCATCCCGCAGGCTAGTCGAGTAAAAACACGTGCGAGAGGATGCATCCCGCAGCCTAGTCGAGTAAAAACACGTGCGAGGTTTTGTGGGATGCGCATGCGCAGGTTTTGTGGGATGCGCATGCGCAGGTTTTTTGGGATGCGCATGGCTAGTCGAGTAAAAACACGTGCGAGAGGATGCATCCCGCAGGCTAGTCGAGTAAAAACACGTGCGAGAGGATGCATCCCGCAGGCTAGTCGAGTAAAAACACGTGCGAGAGGATGCATCCCGCAGGCTAGTCGAGTAAAAACACGTGCGAGGTTTTGTGGGATGCGCATGCGCAGGTTTTGTGGGATGCGCATGCGCAGGTTTTTTGGGATGCGCATGCGCAGGTTTTTTGGGATGCGCATGCCTAGTCGAGCAAAAACACGTGCGAGAGGATGCATCCCGCAGGCTGGCCCAGCAAAAACACGTGCGAGAGGATGCATCCCGCAGGCTAGTCGAGTAAAAACACGTGCGAGAGGATGCATCCCGCAGGCTAGTCGAGTAAAAACACGTGCGAAAGGATGCATCCTGCAGGCTAGTCGAGCAAAAACACGTGCGAGAGGATGCATCCCGCAGGCTAGTCGAGTAAAAATACGTGCGAGAGGATGCATCCTGCAGGCTAGTCGAGTAAAAACACGTGCGAGAGGATGCATCCCGCAGGGTAGTCGAGTAAAAACACGTGCGAGAGGATGCATCCCGCAGGCTAGTCGAGTAAAAACACGTGCGAGAGGATGCATCCTGCAGGCTAGTCGAGTAAAAACACGTGCGAGAGGATGCATCCCGCAGGCTAGTCGAGTAAAAACACGTGCGGGAGGATGCATCCTGCAGGCTAGTCGAGTAAAAACACGTGCGAGAGGATGCATCCCGCAGGCTAGTCGAGTAAAAACACGTGCGAGAGGATGCATCCCGCAGGCTAGTCGAGTAAAAACACGTGCGAGGTTTTGTGGGATGCGCATGCGCAGGTTTTGTGGGATGCGCATGCGCAGGTTTTTTGGGATGCGCATGCGCAGGTTTTTTGGGATGCGCATGCGCAGGTTTTTTGGGATGCGCATGCCTAGTCGAGCAAAAACACGTGCGAGAGGATGCATCCCGCAGGCTAGTCCACCAAAAACACGTGCGAGAGGATGCATCCCGCAGGCTAGTCGAGTAAAAACACGTGCGAGAGGATGCATCCCGCAGGCTAGTCGAGTAAAAACACGTGCGAGAGGATGCATCCTGCAGGCTAGTCGAGTAAAAACACGTGCGAGAGGATGCATCCCGCAGGCTAGTCGAGTAAAAACACGTGCGAGGTTTTGTAGGATGCGCATGCGCAGGTTTTGTGGGATGCGCATGCGCAGGTTTTTTGGGATGCGCATGGCTAGTCGAGCAAAAACACGTGCGAGAGGATGCATCCCGCAGGGTAGTCGAGTAAAAACACGTGCGAGAGGATGCATCCCGCAGGCTAGTCGAGTAAAAACACGTGCGAGAGGATGCATCCTGCAGGCTAGTCGAGTAAAAACACGTGCGAGAGGATGCATCCCGCAGGCTAGTCGAGTAAAAACACGTGCGAGAGGATGCATCCCGCAGGCTAGTCGAGTAAAAACAGGTGCGAGGTTTTGTGGGATGCGCATGCGCAGGTTTTGTGGGATGCGCATGCGCAGGTTTTTTGGGATGCGCATGCCTAGTCGAGCAAAAACACGTGCGAGAGGATGCATCCCGCAGGCTAGTCGAGCAAAAACACGTGCGAGAGGATGCATCCCGCAGGCTAGTCGAGTAAAAACACGTGCGAGAGGATGCATCCCGCAGGCTAGTCGAGTAAAAACACGTGCGAGAGGATGCATCCCGCAGGCTAGTCGACTAAAAACACGTGCGAGGTTTTGTGGGATGCGCATGCGCAGGTTTTGTGGGATGCGCATGCGCAGGTTTTTTGGGATGCGCAAGGCTAGTCGAGCAAAAACACGTGCGAGAGGATGCATCCCACAGGGTAGTCGAGTAAAAACACGTGCGAGAGGATGCATCCCGCAGGCTAGTCGAGTAAAAACACGTGCGAGAGGATGCATCCCGCAGGCTAGTCGAGTAAAAACACGTGCGAGGTTTTGTGGGATGCGCATGCGCAGGTTTTGTGGGATGCGCATGCGCAGGTTTTTTGGGATGCGCATGGCTAGTCGAGGAAAAACACGTGCGAGAGGATGCATCCCGCAGGCTAGTCGAGTAAAAACACGTGCGAGAGGATGCATCCCGCAGGCTAGTCGAGTAAAAACACGTGCGAGAGGATGCATCCCGCAGGCTAGTCGAGTAAAAACACGTGCGAGGTTTTGTGGGATGCGCATGCACAGGTTTTGTGGGATGCGCATGCGCAGGTTTTTTGGGATGCGCATGCCTAGTCGAGCAAAAACACGTGCGAGAGGATGCATCCCGCAGGCTAGTCGAGTAAAAACACGTGCGAGAGGATGCATCCCGCAGGCTAGTCGAGTAAAAACACGTGCGAGGTTTTGTGGGATGCGCATGCACAGGTTTTGTGGGATGCGCATGCGCAGGTTTTTTGGGATGCGCATGCCTAGTCGAGCAAAAACACGTGCGAGAGGATGCATCCCGCAGGCTAGTCGAGCAAAAACACGTGCGAGAGGATGCATCCCGCAGGCTAGTCGAGTAAAAACACGTGCGAGAGGATGCATCCCGCAGGCTAGTCGAGTAAAACCACGTGCGAGAGGATGCATCCCGCAGGCTAGTCGACTAAAAACACGTGCGAGGTTTTGTGGGATGCGCATGCGCAGGTTTTGTGGGATGCGCATGCGCAGGTTTTTTGGGATGCGCAAGGCTAGTCGAGCAAAAACACGTGCGAGAGGATGCATCCCACAGGGTAGTCGAGTAAAAACACGTGCGAGAGGATGCATCCCGCAGGCTAGTCGAGTAAAAACACGTGCGAGAGGATGCATCCCGCAGGCTAGTCGAGTAAAAACACGTGCGAGGTTTTGTGGGATGCGCATGCGCAGGTTTTGTGGGATGCGCATGCGCAGGTTTTTTGGGATGCGCATGGCTAGTCGAGTAAAAACACGTGCGAGAGGATGCATCCCGCAGGCTAGTCGAGTAAAAACACGTGCGAGAGGATGCATCCCGCAGGCTAGTCGAGTAAAAACACGTGCGAGAGGATGCATCCCGCAGGCTAGTCGAGTAAAAACACGTGCGAGGTTTTGTGGGATGCGCATGCGCAGGTTTTGTGGGATGCGCATGCGCAGGTTTTTTGGGATGCGCATGCGCAGGTTTTTTGGGATGCGCATGCCTAGTCGAGCAAAAACACGTGCGAGAGGATGCATCCCGCAGGCTGGCCCAGCAAAAACACGTGCGAGAGGATGCATCCCGCAGGCTAGTCGAGTAAAAACACGTGCGAGAGGATGCATCCCGCAGGCTAGTCGAGTAAAAACACGTGCGAGAGGATGCATCCTGCAGGCTAGTCGAGTAAAAACACGTGCGAGAGGATGCATCCCGAAGGCTAGTCGAGTAAAAACACGTGCGAGAGGATGCATCCCGCAGGCTAGTCGAGTAAAAACACGTGCGAGAGGATGCATCCCGCAGGCTAGTCGAGTAAAAACACGTGCGAGGTTTTGTGGGATGCGCATGCGCAGGTTTTGTGGGATGCGCATGCGCAGGTTTTTTGGGATGCGCATGGCTAGTCGAGCAAAAACACGTGCGAGAGGATGCATCCCGCAGGCTAGTCGAGCAAAAACACGTGCGAGAGGATGCATCCCGCAGGCTAGTCGAGCAAAAACACGTGCGAGAGGATGCATCCCGCAGGCTAGTCGAGTAAAAACACGTGCGAGAGGATGCATCCCGCAGGCTAGTCGAGTAAAAACACGTGCGAGGTTTTGTGGGATGCGCATGCGCAGGTTTTGTGGGATGCGCATGCGCAGGTTTTTTGGGATGCGCATGCGCAGGTTTTTTGGGATGCGCATGCGCAGGTTTTTTGGGATGCGCATGCCTAGTCGAGCTAAAACACGTGCGAGAGGATGCATCCCGCAGGCTAGTCCAGCAAAAACACGTGCGAGAGGATGCATCCCGCAGGCTAGTCGAGTAAAAACACGTGCGAGAGGATGCATCCCGCAGGCTAGTCTAGTAAAAACACGTGCGAGAGGATGCATCCTGCAGGCTAGTCGAGTAAAAACACGTGCGAGAGGATGCATCCCGCAGGCTAGTCGAGTAAAAACACGTGCGAGAGGATGCATCCCGCAGGCTAGTCGAGTAAAAACACGTACGAGAGGATGCATCCCGCAGGCTAGTCGAGTAAAAACACGTGCGATGTTTTGTGGGATGCGCATGCGCAGGTTTTTTGGGATGCGCATGCGCAGGTTTTTTGGGATGCGCATGGCTAGTCGAGCAAAAACACGTGCGAGAGGATGCATCCCGCAGGCTAGTCGAGTAAAAACACGTGCGAGAGGATGCATCCTGCAGGCTAGTCGAGTAAAAACACGTGCGAGAGGATGCATCCCGCAGGCTAGTCGAGTAAAAACACGTGCGAGAGGATGCATCCTGCAGGCTAGTCGAGTAAAAACACGTGCGAGAGGATGCATCCCGCAGGCTAGTCGAGTAAAAACACGTGCGAGGTTTTGTAGGATGCGCATGCGCAGGTTTTGTGGGATGCGCATGCGCAGGTTTTTTGGGATGCGCATGGCTAGTCGAGCAAAAACACGTGCGAGAGGATGCATCCCGCAGGGTAGTCGAGTAAAAACACGTGCGAGAGGATGCATCCCGCAGGCTAGTCGAGTAAAAACACGTGCGAGAGGATGCATCCCGCAGGCTAGTCGAGTAAAAACACGTGCGAGGTTTTGTGGGATGCGCATGCGCAGGTTTTGTGGGATGCGCATGCGCAGGTTTTTTGGGATGCGCATGGCTAGTCGAGCAAAAACACGTGCGAGAGGATGCATCCCGCAGGGTAGTCGAGTAAAAACACGTGCGAGAGGATGCATCCCGCAGGCTAGTCGAGCAAAAACACGTGCGAGAGGATGCATCCCGCAGGCTAGTCGAGTAAAAACACGTGCGAGAGGATGCATCCCGCAGGCTAGTCGAGTAAAAACACGTGCGAGAGGATGCATCCCGCAGGCTAGTCGAGTAAAAACACGTGCGAGGTTTTGTGGGATGCGCATGCGCAGGTTTTGTGGGATGCGCATGCGCAGGTTTTTTGGGATGCGCATGGCTAGTCGAGTAAAAACACGTGCGAGAGGATGCATCCCGCAGGCTAGTCGAGTAAAAACACGTGCGAGAGGATGCATCCCGCAGGCTAGTCGAGTAAAAACACGTGCGAGGTTTTGTGGGATGCGCATGCGCAGGTTTTTTGGGATGCGCATGCCTAGTCGAGCAAAAACACGTGCGAGAGGATGCATCCCGCAGGGTAGTCGAGTAAAAACACGTGCGAGAGGATGCATCCCGCAGGCTAGTCGAGTAAAAACACGTGCGAGAGGATGCATCCCGCAGGCTAGTCGAGTAAAAACACGTGCGAGAGGATGCATCCCGCAGGCTAGTCGAGTAAAAACACGTGCGAGAGGATGCATCCCGCAGGCTAGTCGAGTAAAAACACGTGCGAGGTTTTGTGGGATGCGCATGCGCAGGTTTTTTGGGATGCGCATGCCTAGTCGAGCAAAAACACGTGCGAGAGGATGCATCCCGCAGGGTAGTCGAGTAAAAACACGTGCGAGAGGATGCATCCCGCAGGCTAGTCGAGTAAAAACACGTGCGAGAGGATGCATCCCGCAGGCTAGTCGAGTAAAAACACGTGCGAGAGGATGCATCCCGCAGGCTAGTCGAGTAAAAACACGTGCGAGGTTTTGTGGGATGCGCATGCGCAGGTTTTTTGGGATGCGCATGCGCAGGTTTTTTGGGATGCGCATGGCTAGTCGAGCAAAAACACGTGCGAGAGGATTCATCCCGCAGGCTAGTCGAGTAAAAACACGTGCGAGAGGATGCATCCTGCAGGCTAGTCGAGTAAAAACACGTGCGAGAGGATGCATCCCGCAGGCTAGTCGAGTAAAAACACGTGCGAGAGGATGCATCCCGCAGGCTAGTGGAGTAAAAACACGTGCGAGGTTTTGTGGGATGCGCATGCGCAGGTTTTGTGGGATGCGCATGCGCAGGTTTTTTGGGATGCGCATGGCTAGTCGAGCAAAAACACGTGCGAGAGGATGCATCCCGCAGGGTAGTCGAGTAAAAACACGTGCGAGAGGATGCATCCCGCAGGCTAGTCGAGTAAAAACACGTGCGAGAGGATGCATCCTGCAGGCTAGTCGAGTAAAAACACGTGCGAGAGGATGCATCCAGCAGGCTAGTCGAGCAAAAACACGTGCGAGAGGATGCATCCCGCAGGCTAGTCGAGCAAAAACACGTGCGAGAGGATGCATCCCGCAGGCTAGTCGAGTAAAAACACGTGCGAGAGGATGCATCCCGCAGGCTAGTCGAGTAAAAACACGTGCGAGGTTTTGTGGGATGCGCATGCGCAGGTTTTGTGGGATGCGCATGCGCAGGTTTTTTGGGATGCGCATGCGCAGGTTTTTTGGGATGCGCATGCGCAGGTTTTTTGGGATGCGCATGCCTAGTCGAGCTAAAACACGTGCGAGAGGATGCATCCCGCAGGCTAGTCCAGCAAAAACACGTGCGAGAGGATGCATCCCGCAGGCTAGTCGAGTAAAAACACGTGCGAGAGGATGCATCCCGCAGGCTAGTCGAGTAAAAACACGTGCGAGAGGATGCATCCCGCAGGCTAGTCGAGTAAAAACACGTGCGAGAGGATGCGTCCCGCAGGCTAGTCGAGCAAAAACACGTGCGAGAGGATGCATCCCGCAGGCTTGTCGAGCAAAAACACGTGCGAGAGGATGCATCCCGCAGGCTAGTCGAGCAAAAACACGTGCGAGAGGATGCATCCCGCAGGCTAGTCGAGCAAAAACACGTGCGAGAGGATGCATCCCGCAGGCTAGTCGAGCAAAAACACGTGCGAGAGGATGCATCCCGCAGGCTAGTCGAGTAAAAACACGTGCGAGAGGATGCATCCTGCAGGCTAGTCGAGTAAAAACACGTGCGAGAGGATGCATCCCGCAGGCTAGTCGAGTAAAAACACGTGCGAGAGGATGCATCCCGCAGGCTAGTCGAGTAAAAACACGTGCGAGAGGATGCATCCCGCAGGCTAGTCGAGTAAAAACACGTGCGAGGTTTTGTGGGATGCGCATGCGCAGGTTTTGTGGGATGCGCATGCGCAGGTTTTATGGGATGCGCATGGCTAGTCGAGCAAAAACACGTGCGAGAGGATGCATCCCGCAGGCTAGTCGAGTAAAAACACGTGCAATAGGATGCTTCCCGCAGGCTAGTCGAGTAAAAACACGTGCGAGAGGATGCATCCCGCAGGCTAGTCGAGTAAAAACACGTGCGAGAGGATGCATCCCGCAGGCTAGTCGAGTAAAAACACGTGCGAGGTTTTGTGGTATGCGCATGCGCAGGTTTTGTGGGATGCGCATGCGCAGGTTTTTTGGGATGCGCATGGCTAGTCGAGCAAAAACACGTGCGAGAGGATGCATCCCGCAGGCTAGTCGAGTAAAAACACGTGCAAGAGGATGCTTCCCGCAGGCTAGTCGAGTAAAAACACGTGCGAGAGGATGCATCCCGCAGGCTAGTCGAGTAAAAACACGTGCGAGAGGATGCATCCCGCAGGGTAGTCGAGTAAAAACACGTGCGAGAGGATGCATCCCGCAGGCTAGTCGAGTAAAAACACGTGCGAGAGGATGCATCCCGCAGGCTAGTCGAGTAAAAACACGTGCAAGAGGATGCTTCCCGCAGGCTAGTCGAGTAAAAACACGTGCGAGAGGATGCATCCCGCAGGCTAGTCGAGTAAAAACACGTGCAAGAGGATGCTTCCCGCAGGCTAGTCGAGTAAAAACACGTGTGAGAGGATGCATCCCGCAGGGTAGTCGAGTAAAAACACATGCGAGAGGATGCATCCCGCAGGCTAGTCGAGTAAAAACACGTGCGAGAGGATGCATCCCGCAGGCTAGTCGAGTAAAAACACGTGCGAGGTTTTGTGGGATGCGCATGCGCAGGTTTTGTGGGATGCGCATGCGCAGGTTTTTTGGGATGCGCATGGCTAGTCGAGCAAAAACACGTGTGAGAGGATGCATCCCGCAGGGTAGTCGAGTAAAAACACATGCGAGAGGATGCATCCCGCAGGCTAGTCGAGTAAAAACACGTGCAAGAGGATGCTTCCCGCAGGCTAGTCGAGTAAAAACACGTGCCAGAGGATGCATCCCGCAGGCTAGTCGAGTAAAAACACGTGCGAGAGGATGCGTCCCGCAGGCTAGTCGAGCAAAAACACGTGCGAGAGGATGCATCCCGCAGGCTTGTCGAGCAAAAACACGTGCGAGAGGATGCATCCCGCAGGCTAGTCGAGCAAAAACACGTGCGAGAGGATGCATCCCGCAGGCTAGTCGAGCAAAAACACGTGCGAGAGGATGCATCCCGCAGGCTAGTCGAGCAAAAACACGTGCGAGAGGATGCATCCCGCAGGCTAGTCGAGTAAAAACACGTGCGAGAGGATGCATCCTGCAGGCTAGTCGAGTAAAAACACGTGCGAGAGGATGCATCCCGCAGGCTAGTCGAGTAAAAACACGTGCGAGAGGATGCATCCCGCAGGCTAGTCGTGTAAAAACACGTGCGAGAGGATGCATCCCGCAGGCTAGTCGAGTAAAAACACGTGCGAGGTTTTGTGGGATGCGCATGCGCAGGTTTTGTGGGATGCGCATGCGCAGGTTTTATGGGATGCGCATGGCTAGTCGAGCAAAAACACGTGCGAGAGGATGCATCCCGCAGGCTAGTCGAGTAAAAACACGTGCAAGAGGATGCTTCCCGCAGGCTAGTCGAGTAAAAACACGTGCGAGAGGATGCATCCCGCAGGCTAGTCGAGTAAAAACACGTGCGAGAGGATGCATCCCGCAGGCTAGTCGAGTAAAAACACGTGCGAGGTTTTGTGGTATGCGCATGCGCAGGTTTTGTGGGATGCGCATGCGCAGGTTTTTTGGGATGCGCATGGCTAGTCGAGCAAAAACACGTGCGAGAGGATGCATCCCGCAGGCTAGTCGAGTAAAAACACGTGCAAGAGGATGCTTCCCGCAGGCTAGTCGAGTAAAAACACGTGCGAGAGGATGCATCCCGCAGGCTAGTCGAGTAAAAACACGTGCGAGAGGATGCTTCCCGCAGGCTAGTCGAGCAAAAACACGTGCGAGAGGATGCATCCCGCAGGCTAGTCGAGTAAAAACACGTGCGAGAGGATGCATCCCGCAGGCTAGTCGAGTAAAAACACGTGCGAGGTTTTGTGGGATGCGCATGCGCAGGTTTTGTGGGATGCGCATGCGCAGGTTTTTTGGGATGCGCATGCGCAGGTTTTTTGGGATGCGCATGCGCAGGTTTTTTGGGATGCGCATGCCTAGTCGAGCTAAAACACGTGCGAGAGGATGCATCCCGCAGGCTAGTCCAGCAAAAACACGTGCGAGAGGATGCATCCCGCAGGCTAGTCGAGTAAAAACACGTGCGAGAGGATGCATCCCGCAGGCTAGTCGAGTAAAAACACGTGCGAGAGGATGCATCCCGCAGGCTAGTCGAGTAAAAACACGTGCGAGAGGATGCGTCCCGCAGGCTAGTCGAGCAAAAACACGTGCGAGAGGATGCATCCCGCAGGCTTGTCGAGCAAAAACACGTGCGAGAGGATGCATCCCGCAGGCTAGTCGAGCAAAAACACGTGCGAGAGGATGCATCCCGCAGGCTAGTCGAGCAAAAACACGTGCGAGAGGATGCATCCCGCAGGCTAGTCGAGCAAAAACACGTGCGAGAGGATGCATCCCGCAGGCTAGTCGAGTAAAAACACGTGCGAGAGGATGCATCCTGCAGGCTAGTCGAGTAAAAACACGTGCGAGAGGATGCATCCCGCAGGCTAGTCGAGTAAAAACACGTGCGAGAGGATGCATCCCGCAGGCTAGTCGAGTAAAAACACGTGCGAGAGGATGCATCCCGCAGGCTAGTCGAGTAAAAACACGTGCGAGGTTTTGTGGGATGCGCATGCGCAGGTTTTGTGGGATGCGCATGCGCAGGTTTTATGGGATGCGCATGGCTAGTCGAGCAAAAACACGTGCGAGAGGATGCATCCCGCAGGCTAGTCGAGTAAAAACACGTGCAAGAGGATGCTTCCCGCAGGCTAGTCGAGTAAAAACACGTGCGAGAGGATGCATCCCGCAGGCTAGTCGAGTAAAAACACGTGCGAGAGGATGCATCCCGCAGGCTAGTCGAGTAAAAACACGTGCGAGGTTTTGTGGTATGCGCATGCGCAGGTTTTGTGGGATGCGCATGCGCAGGTTTTTTGGGATGCGCATGGCTAGTCGAGCAAAAACACGTGCGAGAGGATGCATCCCGCAGGCTAGTCGAGTAAAAACACGTGCAAGAGGATGCTTCCCGCAGGCTAGTCGAGTAAAAACACGTGCGAGAGGATGCATCCCGCAGGCTAGTCGAGTAAAAACACGTGCGAGAGGATGCTTCCCGCAGGCTAGTCGAGTAAAAACACGTGCGAGAGGATGCATCCCGCATGCTAGTCGAGTAAAAACACGTGCGAGAGGATGCATCCCGCAGGCTAGTCGAGTAAAAACACGTGCGAGAGGATGCATCCCGCAGGCTAGTCGAGTAAAAACACGTGCGAGGTTTTGTGGGATGCGCATGCGCAGGTTTTATGGGATGCGCATGGCTAGTCGAGCAAAAACACGTGCGAGAGGATGCATCCCGCAGGCTAGTCGAGTAAAAACACGTGCGAGAGGATGCATCCCGCAGGCTAGTCGAGTAAAAACACGTGCGAGGTTTTGTGGGATGCGCATGCGCAGGTTTTGTGGGATGCGCATGCGCAGGTTTTTTGGGATGCGCATGGCTAGTCGAGCAAAAACACGTGCGAGAGGATGCATCCCGCAGGGTAGTCGAGTAAAAACACGTGCGAGAGGATGCATCCCGCAGGCTAGTCGAGTAAAAACACGTGCGAGAGGATGCATCCCGCAGGCTAGTCGAGTAAAAACACGTGCAAGAGGATGCTTCCCGCAGGCTAGTCGAGTAAAAACACGTGCGAGAGGATGCATCCCGCAGGCTAGTCGAGTAAAAACACGTGCAAGAGGATGCTTCCCGCAGGCTAGTCGAGTAAAAACACGTGTGAGAGGATGCATCCCGCAGGGTAGTCGAGTAAAAACACATGCGAGAGGATGCATCCCGCAGGCTAGTCGAGTAAAAACACGTGCGAGAGGATGCATCCCGCAGGCTAGTCGAGTAAAAACACGTGCGAGGTTTTGTGGGATGCGCATGCGCAGGTTTTGTGGGATGCGCATGCGCAGGTTTTTTGGGATGCGCATGGCTAGTCGAGCAAAAACACGTGTGAGAGGATGCATCCCGCAGGGTAGTCGAGTAAAAACACATGCGAGAGGATGCATCCCGCAGGCTAGTCGAGTAAAAACACGTGCGAGAGGATGCATCCCGCAGGCTAGTCGAGTAAAAACACGTGCAAGAGGATGCTTCCCGCAGGCTAGTCGAGTAAAAACACGTGCGAGAGGATGCATCCCGCAGGCTAGTCGAGTAAAAACACGTGCCAGAGGATGCTTTCCGCAGGCTAGTCGAGTAAAAACACGTGCGAGAGGATGCATCCCGCAGGCTAGTCGAGTAAAAACACGTGCGAGAGGATGCGTCCCGCAGGCTAGTCGAGCAAAAACACGTGCGAGAGGATGCATCCCGCAGGCTTGTCGAGCAAAAACACGTGCGAGAGGATGCATCCCGCAGGCTAGTCGAGCAAAAGCACGTGCGAGAGGATGCATCCCGCAGGCTAGTCGAGCAAAAACACGTGCGAGAGGATGCATCCCGCAGGCTAGTCGAGCAAAAACACGTGCGAGAGGATGCATCCCGCAGGCTAGTCGAGTAAAAACACGTGCGAGAGGATGCATCCTGCAGGCTAGTCGAGTAAAAACACGTGCGAGAGGATGCATCCCGCAGGCTAGTCGAGTAAAAACACGTGCGAGAGGATGCATCCCGCAGGCTAGTCGAGTAAAAACACGTGCGAGGTTTTGTGGGATGCGCATGCGCAGGTTTTATGGGATGCGCATGGCTAGTCGAGCAAAAACACGTGCGAGAGGATGCATCCCGCAGGCTAGTCGAGTAAAAACACGTGCAAGAGGATGCTTCCCGCAGGCTAGTCGAGTAAAAACACGTGCGAGAGGATGCATCCCGCAGGCTAGTCGAGTAAAAACACGTGCGAGAGGATGCATCCCGCAGGCTAGTCGAGTAAAAACACGTGCGAGGTTTTGTGGTATGCGCATGCGCAGGTTTTGTGGGATGCGCATGCGCAGGTTTTTTGGGATGCGCATGGCTAGTCGAGCAAAAACACGTGCGAGAGGATGCATCCCGCAGGCTAGTCGAGTAAAAACACGTGCAAGAGGATGCTTCCCGCAGGCTAGTCGAGTAAAAACACGTGCGAGAGGATGCATCCCGCAGGCTAGTCGAGTAAAAACACGTGCGAGAGGATGCTTCCCGCAGGCTAGTCGAGTAAAAACACGTGCGAGAGGATGCATCCCGCATGCTAGTCGAGTAAAAACACGTGCGAGAGGATGCATCCCGCAGGCTAGTCGAGTAAAAACACGTGCGAGAGGATGCATCCCGCAGGCTAGTCGAGTAAAAACACGTGCGAGAGGATGCATCCCGCAGGCTAGTCGAGTAAAAACACGTGCGAGAGGATGCATCCTGCAGTCTAGTCGAGTAAAAACACGTGCGAGAGGATGCATCCCGCAGGCTAGTCGAGTAAAAACACGTGCGAGAGAATGCATCCCGCAGGCTAGTCGAGTAAAAACACGTGCGAGGTTTTGTGGGATGCGCATGCGCAGGTTTTGTGGGATGCGCATGCGCAGGTTTTTTGGGATGCGCATGGCTAGTCGAGCAAAAACACGTGCGAGAGGATGCATCCCGCAGGGTAGTCGAGTAAAAACACATGCGAGAGGATGCATCCCGCAGGCTAGTCGAGTAAAAACACGTGCGAGAGGATGCATCCCGCAGGCTAGTCGAGTAAAAACACGTGCAAGAGGATGCTTCCCGCAGGCTAGTCGAGTAAAAAAACGTGCGAGAGGATGCATCCCGCAGGCTAGTCGAGTAAAAACACGTGCAAGAGGATGCTTCCCGCAGGCTAGTCGAGTAAAAACACGTGCGAGAGGATGCATCCCGCAGGCTAGTCGAGTAAAAACACGTGCGAGAGGATGCGTCCCGCAGGCTAGTCGAGCAAAAACACGTGCGAGAGGATGCATCCCGCAGGCTTGTCGAGCAAAAACACGTGCGAGAGGATGCATCCCGCAGGCTAGTCGAGCAAAAACACGTGCGAGAGGATGCATCCCGCAGGCTAGTCGAGCAAAAACACGTGCGAGAGGATGCATCCCGCAGGCTAGTCGAGCAAAAACACGTGCGAGAGGATGCATCCCGCAGGCTAGTCGAGTAAAAACACGTGCGAGAGGATGCATCCTGCAGGCTAGTCGAGTAAAAACACGTGCGAGAGGATGCATCCCGCAGGCTAGTCGAGTAAAAACACGTGCGAGAGGATGCATCCCGCAGGCTAGTCGAGTAAAAACACGTGCGAGAGGATGCATCCCGCAGGCTAGTCGAGTAAAAACACGTGCGAGGTTTTGTGGGATGCGCATGCGCAGGTTTTGTGGGATGCGCATGCGCAGGTTTTATGGGATGCGCATGGCTAGTCGAGCAAAAACACGTGCGAGAGGATGCATCCCGCAGGCTAGTCGAGTAAAAACACGTGCAAGAGGATGCTTCCCGCAGGCTAGTCGAGTAAAAACACGTGCGAGAGGATGCATCCCGCAGGCTAGTCGAGTAAAAACACGTGCGAGAGGATGCATCCCGCAGGCTAGTCGAGTAAAAACACGTGCGAGGTTTTGTGGTATGCGCATGCGCAGGTTTCGTGGGATGCGCATGCGCAGGTTTTTTGGGATGCGCATGGCTAGTCGAGCAAAAACACGTGCGAGAGGATGCATCCCGCAGGCTAGTCGAGTAAAAACACGTGCAAGAGGATGCTTCCCGCAGGCTAGTCGAGTAAAAACACGTGCGAGAGGATGCATCCCGCAGGCTAGTCGAGTAAAAACACGTGCGAGAGGATGCTTCCCGCAGGCTAGTCGAGTAAAAACACGTGCGAGAGGATGCATCCCGCATGCTAGTCGAGTAAAAACACGTGCGAGAGGATGCATCCCGCAGGCTAGTCGAGTAAAAACACGTGCGAGAGGATGCATCCCGCAGGCTAGTCGAGTAAAAACACGTGCGAGCTTTTGTGGGATGCGCATGCGCAGGTTTTGTGGGATGCGCATGCGCAGGTTTTATGGGATGCGCATGGCTAGTCGAGCAAAAACACGTGCGAGAGGATGCATCCCGCAGGCTAGTCGAGTAAAAACACGTGCGAGAGGATGCATCCCGCAGGCTAGTCGAGTAAAAACACGTGCGAGGTTTTGTGGGATGCGCATGCGCAGGTTTTGTGGGATGCGCATGCGCAGGTTTTTTGGGATGCGCATGGCTAGTCGAGCAAAAACACGTGCGAGAGGATGCATCCCGCAGGGTAGTCGAGTAAAAACACGTGCGAGAGGATGCATCCCGCAGGCTAGTCGAGTAAAAACACGTGCGAGAGGATGCATCCCGCAGGCTAGTCGAGTAAAAACACGTGCAAGAGGATGCTTCCCGCAGGCTAGTCGAGTAAAAACACGTGCGAGAGGATGCATCCCGCAGGCTAGTCGAGTAAAAACACGTGCAAGAGGATGCTTCCCGCAGGCTAGTCGAGTAAAAACACGTGCGAGAGGATGCATCCCGCAGGCTAGTCGAGTAAAAACACGTGCGAGAGGATGCGTCCCGCAGGCTAGTCGAGCAAAAACACGTGCGAGAGGATGCATCCCGCAGGCTTGTCGAGCAAAAACACGTGCGAGAGGATGCATCCCGCAGGCTAGTCGAGCAAAAACACGTGCGAGAGGATGCATCCCGCAGGCTAGTCGAGCAAAAACACGTGCGAGAGGATGCATCCCGCAGGCTAGTCGAGCAAAAACACGTGCGAGAGGATGCATCCCGCAGGCTACTCGAGTAAAAACACGTGCGAGAGGATGCATCCTGCAGGCTAGTCGAGTAAAAACACGTGCGAGAGGATGCATCCCGCAGGCTAGTCGAGTAAAAACACGTGCGAGAGGATGCATCCCGCAGGCTAGTCGAGTAAAAACACGTGCAAGAGGATGCTTCCCGCAGGCTAGTCGAGTAAAAACACGTGCGAGGTTTTGTGGGATGCGCATGCGCAGGTTTTGTGGGATGCGCATGCGCAGGTTTTTTGGGATGCGCATGTGCAGGTTTTTTGGGATGCGCATAGCTAGTCGAGCAAAAACACGTGCGAGAGGATGCATCCCGCAGGCTAGTCGAGTAAAAACACGTGCGAGAGGATGCATCCAGCAGGCTAGTCGAGTAAAAACACGTGCGAGGTTTTGTGGGATGCGCATGCGCAGGTTTTGTGGGATGCGCATGCGCAGATTTTTTGGGATGCGCATGCCCAGGTTTTTTGGGATGCGCATGGCTAGTCGAGCAAAAACACGTGCGAGAGGATGCATCCCGCAGGCTAGTCGAGTAAAAACACGTGCGAGGTTTTGTGGGATGCGCATGCGCAGGTTTTGTGGGATGCGCATGCGCAGGTTTTTTGGGATGCGCATGGCTAGTCGAGCAAAAACACGTGCGAGAGGATGCATCCCGCAGGGTAGTCGAGTAAAAACACGTGCGAGAGGATGCATCCCGCAGGCTAGTCGAGTAAAAACACGTGCGAGAGGATGCATCCCGCAGGCTAGTCGAGTAAAAACACGTGCAAGAGGATGCTTCCCGCAGGCTAGTCGAGTAAAAACACGTGCGAGAGGATGCATCCCGCAGGGTAGTCGAGTAAAAACACGTGCGAGAGGATGCATCCCGCAGGCTAGTCGAGTAAAAACACGTGCGAGAGGATGCGTCCCGCAGGCTAGTCGTGCAAAAACACGTGCGAGAGGATGCATCCCGCAGGCTTGTCGAGCAAAAACACGTGCGAGAGGATGCATCCCGCAGGCTAGTCGAGCAAAAACACGTGCGAGAGGATGCATCCCGCAGGCTAGTCGAGCAAAAACACGTGCGAGAGGATGCATCCTGCAGGCTAGTCGAGTAAAAACACGTGCGAGAGGATGCATCCCGCAGGCTAGTCGAGTAAAAACACGTGCGAGAGGATGCATCCCGCAGGCTAGTCGAGTAAAAACACGTGCGAGAGGATGCATCCCGCAGGCTAGTCGAGTAAAAACACGTGCGAGGTTTTGTGGGATGCGCATGCGCAGGTTTTGTGGGATGCGCATGCGCAGGTTTTATGGGATGCGCATGGCTAGTCGAGCAAAAACACGTGCGAGAGGATGCATCCCGCAGGCTAGTCGAGTAAAAACACGTGCAAGAGGATGCTTCCCGCAGGCTAGTCGAGTAAAAACACGTGCGAGAGGATGCATCCCGCAGGCTAGTCGAGTAAAAACACGTGCGAGAGGATGCATCCCGCAGGCTAGTCGAGTAAAAACACGTGCGAGGTTTTGTGGTATGCGCATGCGCAGGTTTTGTGGGATGCGCATGCGCAGGTTTTTTGGGATGCGCATGGCTAGTCGAGCAAAAACACGTGCGAGAGGATGCATCCCGCAGGCTAGTCGAGTAAAAACACGTGCAAGAGGATGCTTCCCGCAGGCTAGTCGAGTAAAAACACGTGCGAGAGGATGCATCCCGCAGGCTAGTCGAGTAAAAACACGTGCGAGAGGATGCTTCCCGCAGGCTAGTCGAGTAAAAACACGTGCGAGAGGATGCATCCCGCATGCTAGTCGAGTAAAAACACGTGCGAGAGGATGCATCCCGCAGGCTAGTCGAGTAAAAACACGTGCGAGAGGATGCATCCCGCAGGCTAGTCGAGTAAAAACACGTGCGAGAGGATGCATCCCGCAGGCTAGTCGAGTAAAAACACGTGCGAGAGGATGCATCCTGCAGTCTAGTCGAGTAAAAACACGTGCGAGAGGATGCATCCCGCAGGCTAGTCGAGTAAAAACACGTGCGAGAGGATGCATCCCGCAGGCTAGTCGAGTAAAAACACGTGCGAGGTTTTGTGGGATGCGCATGCGCAGGTTTTGTGGGATGCGCATGCGCAGGTTTTTTGGGATGCGCATGGCTAGTCGAGCAAAAACACGTGCGAGAGGATGCATCCCGCAGGGTAGTCGAGTAAAAACACATGCGAGAGGATGCATCCCGCAGGCTAGTCGAGTAAAAACACGTGCGAGAGGATGCATCCCGCAGGCTAGTCGAGTAAAAACACGTGCGAGAGGATGCATCCCGCAGGCTAGTCGAATAAAAACACGTGCGAGAGGATGCGTCCCGCAGGCTAGTCGAGCAAAAACACGTGCGAGAGGATGCATCCCGCAGGCTTGTCGAGCAAAAACACGTGCGAGAGGATGCATCCCGCAGGCTAGTCGAGCAAAAACACGTGCGAGAGGATGCATCCCGCAGGCTAGTCGAGCAAAAACACGTGCGAGAGGATGCATCCCGCAGGCTAGTCGAGCAAAAACACGTGCGAGAGGATGCATCCCGCAGGCTAGTCGAGTAAAAACACGTGCGAGAGGATGCATCCTGCAGGCTAGTCGAGTAAAAACACGTGCGAGAGGATGCATCCCGCAGGCTAGTCGAGTAAAAACACGTGCGAGAGGATGCATCCCGCAGGCTAGTCGAGTAAAAACACGTGCGAGGTTTTGTGGGATGCGCATGCGCAGGTTTTGTGGGATGCGCATGCGCAGGTTTTATGGGATGCGCATGGCTAGTCGAGCAAAAACACGTGCGAGAGGATGCATCCCGCAGGCTAGTCGAGTAAAAACACGTGCAAGAGGATGCTTCCCGCAGGCTAGTCGAGTAAAAACACGTGCGAGAGGATGCATCCCGCAGGCTAGTCGAGTAAAAACACGTGCGAGAGGATGCATCCCGCAGGCTAGTCGAGTAAAAACACGTGCGAGGTTTTGTGGTATGCGCATGCGCAGGTTTTGTGGGATGCGCATGTGCAGGTTTTTTGGGATGCGCATGGCTAGTCGAGCAAAAACACGTGCGAGAGGATGCATCCCGCAGGCTAGTCGAGTAAAAACACGTGCAAGAAGATGCTTCCCGCAGGCTAGTCGAGTAAAAACACGTGCGAGAGGATGCATCCCGCAGGCTAGTCGAGTAAAAACACGTGCGAGAGGATGCTTCCCGCAGGCTAGTCGAGTAAAAACACGTGCGAGAGGATGCATCCCGCATGCTAGTCGAGTAAAAACACGTGCGAGAGGATGCATCCCGCAGGCTAGTCGAGTAAAAACACGTGCGAGAGGATGCATCCCGCAGGGTAGTCGAGTAAAAACACGTGCGAGGTTTTGTGGGATGCGCATGCGCAGGTTTTGTGGGATGCGCATGCGCAGGTTTTATGGGATGCGCATGGCTAGTCGAGCAAAAACACGTGCGAGAGGATGCATCCCGCAGGCTAGTCGAGTAAAAACACGTGCGAGAGGATGCATCCCGCAGGCTAGTCGAGTAAAAACACGTGCGAGGTTTTGTGGGATGCGCATGCGCAGGTTTTGTGGGATGCGCATGCGCAGGTTTTTTGGGATGCGCATGGCTAGTCGAGTAAAAACACGTGCGAGAGGATGCATCCCGCAGGCTAGTCGAGTAAAAACACGTGCGAGAGGATGCATCCCGCAGGCTAGTCGAGTAAAAACACGTGCGAGAGGATTCATCCCGCAGGCTAGTCGAGTAAAAACACGTGCAAGAGGATGCTTCCCGCAGGCTAGTCGAGTAAAAACACGTGCGAGAGGATGCATCCCGCAGGCTAGTCGAGTAAAAACACGTGCAAGAGGATGCATCCCGCAGGCTAGTCGAGCAAAAACACGTGCGAGAGGATGCATCCCGCAGGCTACTCGAGTAAAAACACGTGCGAGAGGATGCATCCTGCAGGCTAGTCGAGTAAAAACACGTGCGAGAGGATGCATCCCGCAGGCTAGTCGAGTAAAAACACGTGCGAGAGGATGCATCCCGCAGGCTAGTCGAGTAAAAACACGTGCAAGAGGATGCTTCCCGCAGGCTAGTCGAGTAAAAACACGTGCGAGGTTTTGTGGGATGCGCATGCGCAGGTTTTGTGGGATGCGCATGCGCAGGTTTTTTGGGATGCGCATGTGCAGGTTTTTTGGGATGCGCATAGCTAGTCGAGCAAAAACACGTGCGAGAGGATGCATCCCGCAGGGTAGTCGAGAACTAACACGTGCGAGAGGATGCATCCCGCAGGCTAGTCGAGTAAAAACACGTGCGAGAGGATGCATCCCGCAGGCTAGTCGAGTAAAAACACGTGCAAGAGGATGCTTCCCGCAGGCTAGTCGAGTAAAAACACGTGCGAGAGGATGCATCCCGCAGGCTAGTCGAGTAAAAACACGTGCGAGAGGATGCTTCCCGCAGGCTAGTCGAGTAAAAACACGTGCGAGAGGATGCATCCCGCATGCTAGTCGAGTAAAAACACGTGCAAGAGGATGCTTCCCGCAGGCTAGTCGAGTAAAAACACGTGCGAGAGGATGCATCCCGCAGGCTAGTCGAGTAAAAACACGTGCGAGGTTTTGTGGGATGCGCATGCGCAGGTTTTGTGGGATGCGCATGCGCAGGTTTTTTGGGATGCGCATGGCTAGTCGAGCAAAAACACGTGCGAGAGGATGCATCCCGCAGGGTAGTCGAGTACTAACACGTGCGAGAGGATGCATCCCGCAGGCTAGTCGAGTAAAAACACGTGCGAGAGGATGCATCCCGCAGGCTAGTCGAGTAAAAACACGTGCAAGAGGATGCTTCCCGCAGGCTAGTCGAGTAAAAACACGTGCGAGAGGATGCATCCCGCAGGCTAGTCGAGTAAAAACACGTGCGAGAGGATGCTTCCCGCAGGCTAGTCGAGTAAAAACACGTGCGAGAGGATGCATCCCGCATGCTAGTCGAGTAAAAACACGTGCAAGAGGATGCTTCCCGCAGGCTAGTCGAGTAAAAACACGTGCGAGAGGATGCATCCCGCAGGCTAGTCGAGTAAAAACACGTGCGAGAGGATGCGTCCCGCAGGCTAGTCGAGCAAAAACACGTGCGAGAGGATGCATCCCGCAGGCTAGTCGAGCAAAAACACGTGCGAGAGGATGCATCCCGCAGGCTAGTCGAGCAAAAACACGTGCGAGAGGATGCATCCCGCAGGCTAGTAGAGCAAAAACACGTGCGAGAGGATGCATCCCGCAGGCTAGTCGAGCAAAAACACGTGCGAGAGGATGCATCCCGCAGGCTAGTCGAGTAAAAACACGTGCGAGAGGATGCATCCTGCAGTCTAGTCGAGTAAAAACACGTGCGAGAGGATGCATCCCGCATGCTAGTCGAGTAAAAACACGTGCAAGAGGATGCTTCCCGCAGGCTAGTCGAGTAAAAACACGTGCGAGAGGATGCATCCCGCAGGCTAGTCGAGTAAAAACACGTGCGAGAGGATGCGTCCCGCAGGCTAGTCGAGCAAAAACACGTGCGAGAGGATGCATCCTGCAGTCTAGTCGAGTAAAAACACGTGCGAGAGGATGCATCCGGCAGGCTAGTCGAGTAAAAACACGTGCGAGAGGATGCATCCCTCAGGCTAGTCGAGTAAAAACACGTGCGAGGTTTTGTGGGATGCGCATGCGCAGGTTTTGTGGGATGCGCATGCGCAGGTTTTTTGGGATGCGCATGGCTAGTCGAGCAAAAACACGTGCGAGAGGATGCATCCCGCAGGGTAGTCGAGTAAAAACACGTGCGAGAGGATGCATCCCGCAGGCTAGTCGAGTAAAAACACGTGCGAGAGGATGCATCCCGCAGGCTAGTCGAGTAAAAACACGTGCAAGAGGATGCTTCCCGGAGGCTAGTCGAGTAAAAACACGTGCGAGAGGATGCATCCCGCAGGCTAGTCGAGTAAAAACACGTGCGAGGTTTTGTGGGATGCGCATGCGCAGGTTTTGTGGGATACGCATGCGCAGGTTTTATGGGATGCGCATGGCTAGTCGAGCAAAAACACGTGCGAGAGGATGCATCCCGCAGGGTAGTCGAGTAAAAACACGTGCGAGAGGATGCATCCCGCAGGCTAGTCGAGTAAAAACACGTGCGAGGTTTTGTGGGATGCGCATGCGCAGGTTTTTTGGGATGCGCACGGCTAGTCGAGCAAAAACACGTGCGAGAGGATGCATCCCGCAGGGTAGTCGAGTAAAAACACGTGCGAGAGGATGCATCCCGCAGGCTAGTCGAGTAAAAACACGTGCGAGAGGATTCATCCCGCAGGCTAGTCGAGTAAAAACACGTGCAAGAGGATGCTTCCCGCAGGCTAGTCGAGTAAAAACACGTGCGTGAGGATGCATCCCGCAGGCTAGTCGAGTAAAAACACGTGCGAGAGGATGCTTCCCGCAGGCTAGTCGAGTAAAAACACGTGCGAGAGGATGCATCCCGCATGCTAGTCGAGTAAAAACACGTGCAAGAGGATGCTTCCCGCAGGCTAGTCGAGTAAAAACACGTGCGAGAGGATGCATCCCGCAGGCTAGTCGAGTAAAAACACGTGCGAGAGGATGCGTCCCGCAGGCTAGTCGAGCAAAAACACGTGCGAGAGGATGCATCCCGCAGGCTAGTCGAGCCATAACACGTGCGAGAGGATGCATCCCGCAGGCTAGTCGAGTAAAAACACGTGCGAGAGGATGCATCCCGCATGCTAGTCGAGCAAAAACACGTGCGAGAGGATGCATCCCGCAGGCTAGTCGAGCAAAAACACGTGCGAGAGGATGCATCCCGCAGGCTAGTCGAGTAAAAACACGTGCGAGAGGATGCATCCTGCAGTCTAGTCGAGTAAAAACACGTGCGAGAGGATGCATCCCGCAGGCTAGTCGAGTAAAAACACGTGCGAGAGGATGCATCCCGCAGGCTAGTCGAGTAAAAACACGTGCGAGGTTTTGTGGGATGCGCATGCGCAGGTTTTGTGGGATGCGCATGCGCAGGTTTTTTGGGATGCGCATGGCTAGTCGAGCAAAAACACGTGCGAGAGGATGCATCCCGCAGGGTAGTCGAGTAAAAACACGTGCGAGGTTTTGTGGGATGCGCATGCGCAGGTTTTGTGGGATGCGCATGCGCAGGTTTTATGGGATGCGCATGGCTAGTCGAGCAAAAACACGTGCGAGAGGATGCATCCCGCAGGGTAGTCGAGTAAAAACACGTGCGAGAGGATGCATCCCGCAGGCTAGTCGAGTAAAAACACGTGCGAGGTTTTGTGGGATGCGCATGCGCAGGTTTTGTGGGATGCGCATGCGCAGGTTTTTTGGGATGCGCATGGCTAGTCGAGCAAAAACACGTGCGAGAGGATGCATCCCGCAGGGTAGTCGAGTACTAACACGTGCGAGAGGATGCATCCCGCAGGCTAGTCGAGTAAAAACACGTGCGAGAGGATGCATCCCGCAGGCTAGTCGAGTAAAAACACGTGCAAGAGGATGCTTCCCGCAGGCTAGTCGAGTAAAAACACGTGCGAGAGGATGCATCCCGCAGGCTAGTCGAGTAAAAACACGTGCGAGAGGATGCTTCCCGCAGGCTAGTCGAGTAAAAACACGTGCGAGAGGATGCATCCCGCATGCTAGTCGAGTAAAAACACGTGCAAGAGGATGCTTCCCGCAGGCTAGTCGAGCAAAAACACGTGCGAGAGGATGCATCCCGCAGGCTAGTCGAGCAAAAACACGTGCGAGAGGATGCATCCCGCAGGCTAGTCGAGCAAAAACACGTGCGAGAGGATGCATCCCGCAGGCTAGTCGAGCAAAAACACGTGCGAGAGGATGCATCCCGCAGGCTAGTCGAGCAAAAACACGTGCGAGAGGATGCATCCCGCAGGCTAGTCGAGTAAAAACACGTGCGAGAGGATGCATCCTGCAGTCTAGTCGAGTAAAAACACGTGCGAGAGGATGCATCCCGCATGCTAGTCGAGTAAAAACACGTGCAAGAGGATGCTTCCCGCAGGCTAGTCGAGTAAAAACACGTGCGAGAGGATGCATCCCGCAGGCTAGTCGAGTAAAAACACGTGCGAGAGGATGCGTCCCGCAGGCTAGTCGAGCAAAAACACGTGCGAGAGGATGCATCCTGCAGTCTAGTCGAGTAAAAACACGTGCGAGAGGATGCATCCGGCAGGCTAGTCGAGTAAAAACACGTGCGAGAGGATGCATCCCTCAGGCTAGTCGAGTAAAAACACGTGCGAGGTTTTGTGGGATGCGCATGCGCAGGTTTTGTGGGATGCGCATGCGCAGGTTTTTTGGGATGCGCATGGCTAGTCGAGCAAAAACACGTGCGAGAGGATGCATCCCGCAGGGTAGTCGAGTAAAAACACGTGCGAGAGGATGCATCCCGCAGGCTAGTCGAGTAAAAACACGTGCGAGAGGATGCGTCCCGCAGGCTAGTCGAGCAAAAACACGTGCGAGAGGATGCATCCTGCAGTCTAGTCGAGTAAAAACACGTGCGAGAGGATGCATCCCGCAGGCTAGTCGAGTAAAAACACGTGCGAGAGGATGCATCCCGCAGGCTAGTCGAGTAAAAACACGTGCGAGGTTTTGTGGGATGCGCATGCGCAGGTTTTGTGGGATGCGCATGCGCAGGTTTTTTGGGATGCGCATGGCTAGTCGAGCAAAAACACGTGCGAGAGGATGCATCCCGCAGGGTAGTCGAGTAAAAACACGTGCGAGGTTTTGTGGGATGCGCATGCGCAGGTTTTGTGGGATGCGCATGCGCAGGTTTTATGGGATGCGCATGGCTAGTCGAGCAAAAACACGTGCGAGAGGATGCATCCCGCAGGGTAGTCGAGTAAAAACACGTGCGAGAGGATGCATCCAGCAGGCTAGTCGAGTAAAAACACGTGCGAGAGGATGCGTCCCGCAGGCTAGTCGAGCAAAAACACGTGCGAGAGGATGCATCCCGCAGGCTAGTCGAGCAAAAACACGTGCGAGAGGATGCATCCCGCAGGCTAGTCGAGTAAAAACACGTGCGAGGTTTTGTGGGATGCGCATGCGCAGGTTTTGTGGGATGCGCATGCGCAGGTTTTTTGGGATGCGCATGGCTAGTCGAGCAAAAACACGTGCGAGAGGATGCATCCCGCAGGGTAGTCGAGAACTAACACGTGCGAGAGGATGCATCCCGCAGGCTAGTCGAGTAAAAACACGTGCGAGAGGATGCATCCCGCAGGCTAGTCGAGTAAAAACACGTGCAAGAGGATGCTTCCCGCAGGCTAGTCGAGTAAAAACACGTGCGAGAGGATGCATCCCGCAGGCTAGTCGAGTAAAAACACGTGCGAGAGGATGCTTCCCGCAGGCTAGTCGAGTAAAAACACGTGCGAGAGGATGCATCCCGCATGCTAGTCGAGTAAAAACACGTGCAAGAGGATGCTTCCCGCAGGCTAGTCGAGTAAAAACACGTGCGAGAGGATGCATCCCGCAGGCTAGTCGAGTAAAAACACGTGCGAGGTTTTGTGGGATGCGCATGCGCAGGTTTTGTGGGATGCGCATGCGCAGGTTTTTTGGGATGCGCAATGCTAGTCGAGCAAAAACACGTGCGAGAGGATGCATCCCGCAGGGTAGTCGAGTACTAACACGTGCGAGAGGATGCATCCCGCAGGCTAGTCGAGTAAAAACACGTGCGAGAGGATGCATCCCGCAGGCTAGTCGAGTAAAAACACGTGCAAGAGGATGCTTCCCGCAGGCTAGTCGAGTAAAAACACGTGCGAGAGGATGCATCCCGCAGGCTAGTCGAGTAAAAACACGTGCGAGAGGATGCTTCCCGCAGGCTAGTCGAGTAAAAACACGTGCGAGAGGATGCATCCCGCATGCTAGTCGAGTAAAAACACGTGCAAGAGGATGCTTCCCGCAGGCTAGTCGAGTAAAAACACGTGCGAGAGGATGCATCCCGCAGGCTAGTCGAGTAAAAACACGTGCGAGAGGATGCGTCCCGCAGGCTAGTCGAGCAAAAACACGTGCGAGAGGATGCATCCCGCAGGCTAGTCGAGCAAAAACACGTGCGAGAGGATGCATCCCGCAGGCTAGTCGAGCAAAAACACGTGCGAGAGGATGCATCCCGCAGGCTAGTCGAGCAAAAACACGTGCGAGAGGATGCATCCCGCAGGCTAGTCGAGCAAAAACACGTGCGAGAGGATGCATCCCGCAGGCTAGTCGAGTAAAAACACGTGCGAGAGGATGCATCCTGCAGTCTAGTCGAGTAAAAACACGTGCGAGAGGATGCATCCCGCATGCTAGTCGAGTAAAAACACGTGCAAGAGGATGCTTCCCGCAGGCTAGTCGAGTAAAAACACGTGCGAGAGGATGCATCCCGCAGGCTAGTCGAGTAAAAACACGTGCGAGAGGATGCGTCCCGCAGGCTAGTCGAGCAAAAACACGTGCGAGAGGATGCATCCTGCAGTCTAGTCGAGTAAAAACACGTGCGAGAGGATGCATCCGGCAGGCTAGTCGAGTAAAAACACGTGCGAGAGGATGCATCCCTCAGGCTAGTCGAGTAAAAACACGTGCGAGGTTTTGTGGGATGCGCATGCGCAGGTTTTGTGGGATGCGCATGCGCAGGTTTTTTGGGATGCGCATGGCTAGTCGAGCAAAAACACGTGCGAGAGGATGCATCCCGCAGGGTAGTCGAGTAAAAACACGTGCGAGAGGATGCATCCCGCAGGCTAGTCGAGTAAAAACACGTGCGAGAGGATGCATCCCGCAGGCTAGTCGAGTAAAAACACGTGCAAGAGGATGCTTCCCGGAGGCTAGTCGAGTAAAAACACGTGCGAGAGGATGCATCCCGCAGGCTAGTCGAGTAAAAACACGTGCGAGGTTTTGTGGGATGCGCATGCGCAGGTTTTGTGGGATACGCATGCGCAGGTTTTATGGGATGCGCATGGCTAGTCGAGCAAAAACACGTGCGAGAGGATGCATCCCGCAGGGTAGTCGAGTAAAAACACGTGCGAGAGGATGCATCCCGCAGGCTAGTCGAGTAAAAACACGTGCGAGGTTTTGTGGGATGCGCATGCGCAGGTTTTTTGGGATGCGCACGGCTAGTCGAGCAAAAACACGTGCGAGAGGATGCATCCCGCAGGGTAGTCGAGTAAAAACACGTGCGAGAGGATGCATCCCGCAGGCTAGTCGAGTAAAAACACGTGCGAGAGGATGCATCCCGCAGGCTAGTCGAGTAAAAACACGTGCAAGAGGATGCTTCCCGCAGGCTAGTCGAGTAAAAACACGTGCGTGAGGATGCATCCCGCAGGCTAGTCGAGTAAAAACACGTGCGAGAGGATGCTTCCCGCAGGCTAGTCGAGTAAAAACACGTGCGAGAGGATGCATCCCGCATGCTAGTCGAGTAAAAACACGTGCAAGAGGATGCTTCCCGCAGGCTAGTCGAGTAAAAACACGTGCGAGAGGATGCATCCCGCAGGCTAGTCGAGTAAAAACACGTGCGAGAGGATGCGTCCCGCAGGCTAGTCGAGCAAAAACACGTGCGAGAGGATGCATCCCGCAGGCTAGTCGAGCCATAACACGTGCGAGAGGATGCATCCCGCAGGCTAGTCGAGTAAAAACACGTGCGAGAGGATGCATCCCGCATGCTAGTCGAGCAAAAACACGTGCGAGAGGATGCATCCCGCAAGCTAGTCGAGCAAAAACACGTGCGAGAGGATGCATCCCGCAGGCTAGTCGAGTAAAAACACGTGCGAGAGGATGCATCCTGCAGTCTAGTCGAGTAAAAACACGTGCGAGAGGATGCATCCCGCAGGCTAGTCGAGTAAAAACACGTGCGAGAGGATGCATCCCGCAGGCTAGTCGAGTAAAAACACGTGCGAGGTTTTGTGGGATGCTCATGCGCAGGTTTTGTGGGATGCGCATGCGCAGGTTTTTTGGGATGCGCATGGCTAGTCGAGCAAAAACACGTGCGAGAGGATGCATCCCGCAGGGTAGTCGAGTAAAAACACGTGCGAGAGGATGCATCCCGCAGGCTAGTCGAGTAAAAACACGTGCGAGAGGATGCATCCCGCAGGCTAGTCGAGTAGAAACACGTGCAAGAGGATGCTTCCCGCAGGCTAGTCGAGTAAAAACACGTGCGAGAGGATGCATCCCGCAGGCTAGTCGAGTAAAAACACGTGGAAGTGGATGCTTCCCGCAGGCTAGTCGAGTAAAAACACGTGCGAGAGGATGCATCCCGCAGGCTAGTCGAGTAAAAACACGTGCGAGAGGATGCGTCCCGCAGGCTAGTCGAGCAAAAACACGTGCGAGAGGATGCATCCCGCAGGCTTGTCGAGCAAAAACACGTGCGAGAGGATGCATCCCGCAGGCTAGTCGAGCAAAAACACGTGCGAGAGGATGCATCCCGCAGGCTAGTCGAGCAAAAACACGTGCGAGAGGATGCATCCCGCAGGCTAGTCGAGAAAAAACACGTGCGAGAGGATGCATCCTGCAGGCTAGTCGAGTAAAAACACGTGCGAGAGGATGCATCCCGCAGGCTAGTCGAGTAAAAACACGTGCGAGAGGATGCATCCCGCAGGCTAGTCGAGTAAAAACACGTGCAAGAGGATGCTTCCCGCAGGCTAGTCGAGTAAAAACACGTGCGAGGTTTTGTGGGATGCGCAGGTTTTGTGGGATGCGCATGCGCAGGTTTTTTGGGATGCGCATGTGCAGGTTTTTTGGGATGCGCATGGCTAGTCGACCAAAAACACGTGCGAGAGGATGCATCCCGCAGGCTAGTCGAGTAAAAACACGTGCGAGGTTTTGTGGGATGCGCATGCGCAGGTTTTGTGGGATGCGCATGCGCAGGTTTTTTGGGATGCGCATGGCTAGTCGAGCAAAAACACGTGCGAGAGGATGCATCCCGCAGGGTAGTCGAGTAAAAACACGTGCGAGAGGATGCATCCCGCAGGCTAGTCGAGTAAAAACACGTGCGAGAGGATGCATCCCGCAGGCTAGTCGAGTAGAAACACGTGCAAGAGGATGCTTCCCGCAGGCTAGTCGAGTAAAAACACGTGCGAGAGGATGCATCCCGCAGGCTAGTCGAGTAAAAACACGTGCAAGTGGATGCTTCCCGCAGGCTAGTCGAGTAAAAACACGTGCGAGAGGATGCATCCCGCAGGCTAGTCGAGTAAAAACACGTGCGAGAGGATGCGTCCCGCAGGCTAGTCGAGCAAAAACACGTGCGAGAGGATGCATCCCGCAGGCTTGTCGAGCAAAAACACGTGCGAGAGGATGCATCCCGCAGGCTAGTCGAGCAAAAACACGTGCGAGAGGATGCATCCCGCAGGCTAGTCGAGCAAAAACACGTGCGAGAGGATGCATCCCGCAGGCTAGTCGAGAAAAAACACGTGCGAGAGGATGCATCCTGCAGGCTAGTCGAGTAAAAACACGTGCGAGAGGATGCATCCCGCAGGCTAGTCGAGTAAAAACACGTGCGAGAGGATGCATCCCGCAGGCTAGTCGAGTAAAAACACGTGCAAGAGGATGCTTCCCGCAGGCTAGTCGAGTAAAAACACGTGCGAGGTTTTGTGGGATGCGCATGCGCAGGTTTTTTGGGATGCGCATGTGCAGGTTTTTTGGGATGCGCATGGCTAGTCGAGCAAAAACACGTGCGAGAGGATGCATCCCGCAGGCTAGTCGAGTAAAAACACGTGCGAGAGGATGCATCCCGCAGGCTAGTCGAGTAAAAACACGTGCGAGGTTTTGTGGGATGCGCATGCGCAGGTTTTGTGGGATGCGCATGCGCAGATTTTTTGGGATGCGCATGCGCAGGTTTTTTGGGATGCGCATGGCTAGTCGAGCAAAAACACGTGCGAGAGGATGCATCCCGCAGGCTAGTCGAGCAAAAACACGTGCGAGAGGATGCATCCCGCAGGCTAGTCGAGTAAAAACACGTGCGCGAGGATGCATCCCGCAGGCTAGTCGAGTAAAAACACGTGCGAGAGGATGCATCCCGCAGGCTAGTCGAGTAAAAACACGTGCGAGGTTTTGTGGGATGCGCATGCGCAGGTTTTGTGGGATGCGCATGCGCAGGTTTTTTGGGATGCGCATGGCTAGTCGAGCAAAAACACGTGCGAGAGGATGCATCCCGCAGGCTAGTCGAGTAAAAATACGTGCGAGAGGATGCATCCCGCAGGCTAGTCGAGTAAAAACACGTGCGAGAGGATGCTTCTCGCAGGCTAGTCGAGCAAAAACACGTGCGAGAGGATGCATCCCGCAGGCTAGTCGAGCAAAAACACGTGCGAGAGGATGCATCCCGCAGGCTAGTCGAGCAAAAACACGTGCGAGAGGATGCATCCCGCAGGCTAGTCGAGCAAAAACACGTGCGAGGTTTTGTGGGATGCGCATGCGCAGGTTTTTTGGGATGCGCATGGCTAGTCGAGCAAAAACAAGTGCGAGAGGATGCATCCCGCAGGGTAGTCGAGTAAAAACACGTGCGAGAGGATGCATCCCGCAGGCTAGTCGAGTAAAAACACGTGCGAGAGGATGCATCCCGCAGGCTAGTCGAGTAAAAACACGTGCAAGAGGATGCTTCCCGCAGGCTAGTCGAGTAAAAACACGTGCGAGAGGATGCATCCCGCAGGCTAGTCGAGTAAAAACACGTGCGAGAGGATGCGTCCCGCAGGCTAGTCGAGCAAAAACACGTGCGAGAGGATGCATCCCGCAGGCTTGTCGAGCAAAAACACGTGCGAGAGGATGCATCCCGCAGGCTAGTCGAGCAAAAACACGTGCGAGAGGATGCATCCCGCAGGCTAGTCGAGCAAAAACATGTGCGAGAGGATGCATCCCGCAGGCTAGTCGAGTTAAAACACGTGCGAGGTTATGTGGGATGCGCATGCGCAGGTTTTGTGGGATGCGCATGCGCAGATTTTTTGGGATGCGCATGCGCAGGTTTTTTGGGATGCGCATGGCTAGTCGAGCAAAAACACGTGCGAGAGGATGCATCCCGCAGGCTAGTCGAGCAAAAACACGTGCGAGAGGATGCATCCCGCAGGCTAGTCGAGTAAAAACACGTGCGAGAGGATGCATCCAGCAGGCTAGTCGAGTAAAAACACGTGCGAGGTTATGTGGGATGCGCATGCGCAGGTTTTGTGGGATGCGCATGCGCAGATTTTTTGGGATGCGCATGCGCACGTTTTTTGGGATACGCATGGCTAGTCGAGCAAAAACACGTGCGAGAGGATGCATCCCGCAGGGTAGTCGAGTAAAAACACGTGCGAGAGGATGCATCCCGCAGGCTAGTCGAGTAAAAACACGTGCGAGGTTATGTGGGATGCGCATGCGCAGGTTTTGTGGGATGCGCATGCGCAGATTTTTTGGGATGCGCATGCGCAGGTTTTTTGGGATGCGCATGGCTAGTCGAGCAAAAACACGTGCGAGAGGATGCATCCCGCAGGCTAGTCGAGCAAAAACACGTGCGAGAGGATGCATCCCGCAGGCTAGTCGAGTAGAAACACGTGCGAGAGGATGCATCCAGCAGGCTAGTCGAGTAAAAACACGTGCGAGGTTTTGTGGGATGCGCATGCGCAGGTTTTGTGGGATGCGCATGCGCAGATTTTTTGGGATGCGCATGCGCAGGTTTTTTGGGATGCGCATGGCTAGTCGAGCAAAAACACGTGCGAGAGGATGCATCCCGCAGGCTAGTCGAGCAAAAACACGTGCGAAAGGATGCATCCCGCAGGCTAGTCGAGTAAAAACACGTGCGAGAGGATGCATCCCGCAGGCTAGTCGAGTAAAAACACGTGCGAGGTTTTGTGGGATGCGCATGCGCAGGTTTTGTGGGATGCGCATGCGCAGGTTTTATGGGATGCGCATGGCTAGTCGAGCAAAAACACGTGCGAGAGGATGCATCCCGCAGGGTAGTCGAGTAAAAACACGTGCGAGGTTTTGTGGGATGCGCATGCGCAGGTTTTGTGGGATGCGCATGCGCAGGTTTTATGGGATGCGCATGGCTAGTCGAGCAAAAACACGTGCGAGAGGATGCATCCCGCAGGGTAGTCGAGTAAAAACACGTGCGAGAGGATGCATCCAGCAGGCTAGTCGAGTAAAAACACGTGCAAGAGGATGCTTCCCGCAGGCTAGTCGAGTAAAAACACGTGCGAGAGGATGCATCCCGCAGGCTAGTCGAGTAAAAACACGTGCGAGGTTTTGTGGGATGCGCATGCGCAGGTTTTGTGGGATGCGCATGCGCAGGTTTTTTGGGATGCGCATGGCTAGTCGAGCAAAAACACGTGCGAGAGGATGCATCCCGCAGGGTAGTCGAGTAAAAACACGTGCGAGAGGATGCATCCCGCAGGCTAGTCGAGTAAAAACACGTGCGAGAGGATGCGTCCCGCAGGCTAGTCGAGCAAAAACACGTGCGAGAGGATGCATCCCGCAGGCTAGTCGAGCAAAAACACGTGCGAGAGGATGCATCCCGCAGGCTAGTCGAGTAAAAACACGTGCGAGGTTTTGTGGGATGCGCATGCGCAGGTTTTGTGGGATGCGCATGCGCAGGTTTTTTGGATGCGCATGGCTAGTCGAGCAAAAACACGTGCGAGAGGATGCATCCCGCAGGGTAGTCGAGTACTAACACGTGCGAGAGGATGCATCCCGCAGGCTAGTCGAGTAAAAACACGTGCGAGAGGATGCATCCCGCAGGCTAGTCGAGTAAAAACACGTGCAAGAGGATGCTTCCCGCAGGCTAGTCGAGTAAAAACACGTGCGAGAGGATGCATCCCGCAGGCTAGTCGAGTAAAAAACACGTGCGAGAGGATGCATCCCGCAGGCTAGTCGAGTAAAAACACGTGCGAGAGGATGCATCCCGCAGGCTAGTCAAGTAAAAACACGTGCGAGGTTTTGTGGGATGCGCATGCGCAGGTTTTGTGGATGCGCATGCGCAGGTTTTATGGGATGCGCATGGCTAGTCGAGCAAAAACACGTGCGAGAGGATGCATCCCGCAGGGTAGTCGAGTAAAAACACGTGCGAGGTTTTGTGGGATGCGCATGCGCAGGTTTTGTGGGATGCGCATGCGCAGGTTTTATGGGATGCGCATGGCTAGTCGAGCAAAAACACGTGCGAGAGGATGCATCCCGCAGGGTAGTCGAGTAAAAACACGTGCGAGGTTTTGTGGGATGCGCATGCGCAGGTTTTGTGGGATGCGCATGCGCAGGTTTTATGGGATGCGCATGGCTAGTCGAGCAAAAACACGTGCGAGAGGATGCATCCCGCAGGGTAGTCGAGTAAAAACACGTGCGAGAGGATGCATCCAGCAGGCTAGTCGAGTAAAAACACGTGCGAGAGGATGCATCCCGCAGGCTAGTCGAGTAAAAACACGTGCGAGAGGATGCATCCCGCAGGCTAGTCGAGTAAAAACACGTGCAAGAGGATGCTTCCTGGAGGCTAGTCGAGTAAAAACACGTGCGAGAGGATGCATCCCGCAGGCTAGTCGAGTAAAAACACGTGCGAGGTTTTGTGGGATGCGCATGCGCAGGTTTTATGGGATGCGCATGGCTAGTCGAGCAAAAACACGTGCGAGAGGATGCATCCCGCAGGGTAGTCGAGTAAAAACACGTGCGAGAGGATGCATCCCGCAGGCTAGTCGAGTAAAAACACGTGCAAGAGGATGCTTCCCGCAGGCTAGTCGAGTAAAAACACGTGCGAGAGGATGCATCCCGCAGGCTAGTCGAGTAAAAACACGTGCGAGAGGATGCGTCCCGCAGGCTAGTCGAGCAAAAACACGTGCGAGAGGATGCATCCCGCAGGCTAGTCGAGCAAAAACACGTGCGAGAGGATGCATCCCGCAGGCTAGTCGAGTAAAAACACGTGCGAGAGGATGCATCCCGCATGCTAGTCGAGCAAAAACACGTGCGAGAGGATGCATCCCGCAGGCTAGTCGAGCAAAAACACGTGCGAGAGGATGCATCCCGCAGGCTATTCGAGTAAAAACACGTGCGAGAGGATGCATCCTGCAGTCTAGTCGAGTAAAAACACGTGCGAGAGGATGCATCCCGCAGGCTAGTCGAGTATAAACACGTGCGAGAGGATGCATCCCGCAGGCTAGTCGAGTAAAAACACGTGCGAGGTTTTGTGGGATGCGCATGCGCAGGTTTTTTGGGATGCGCATGGCTAGTCGAGCAAAAACACGTGCGAGAGGATGCATCCCGCAGGGTAGTCGAGTAAAAACACGTGCGAGAGGATGCATCCCGCAGGCTAGTCGAGTAAAAACACGTGCGAGAGGATGCATCCCGCAGGCTAGTCGAGTAAAAACACGTGCAAGAGGATGCTTCCCGCAGGCTAGTCGAGTAAAAACACGTGCGAGAGGATGCATCCCGCAGGCTAGTCGAGTAAAAACACGTGCGAGAGGATGCTTCCCGCAGGCTAGTCGAGTAAAAACACGTGCGAGAGGATGCATCCCGCATGCTAGTCGAGTAAAAACACGTGCAAGAGGATGCATCCCGCAGGCTAGTCGAGTAAAAACACGTGCGAGGTTTTGTGGGATGCGCATGCGCAGGTTTTGTGGGATGCGCATGCGCAGGTTTTTTGGGATGCGCATGGCTAGTCGAGCAAAAACACGTGCGAGAGGATGCATCCCGCAGGGTAGTCGAGTAAAAACACGTGCGAGAGGATGCATCCCGCAGGCTAGTCGAGTAAAAACACGTGCGAGAGGATGCATCCCGCAGGCTAGTCGAGCAAAAACACGTGCGAGAGGATGCATCCCGCAGGCTAGTCGAGCAAAAACACGTGCGAGAGGATGCATCCCGCAGGCTAGTCGAGCAAAAACACGTGCGAGAGGATGCATCCCGCAGGCTAGTCGAGCAAAAACACGTGCGAGAGGATGCATCCCGCAGGGTAGTCGAGTAAAAACACGTGCGAGAGGATGCATCCCGCAGGCTAGTCGAGTAAAAACACGTGCGAGAGGATGCATCCCGCAGGCTAGTCGAGTAAAAACACGTGCAAGAGGATGCTTCCCGCAGGCTAGTCGAGCAAAAACACGTGCGAGAGGATGCATCCCGCAGGCTAGTCGAGTAAAAACACGTGCGAGAGGATGCATCCTGCAGGCTAGTCGAGTAAAAACACGTGCGAGAGGATGCATCCCGGAGGCTAGTCGAGTAAAAACACGTGCGAGAGGATGCATCCCGCAGGCTAGTCGAGTAAAAACACGTGCAAGACGATGCTTCCCGCAGGCTAGTCGAGTAAAAACACGTGCGAGGTTTTGTGGGATGCGCATGCGCAGGTTTTGTGGGATGCGCATGCGCAGGTTTTTGGGATGCGCATGTGCAGGTTTTTTGGGATGCGCATGGCTAGTCGAGCAAAAACACGTGCGAGAGGATGCATCCCGCAGGCTAGTCGAGTAAAAACACGTGCAAGAGGATGCTTCCCGCAGGCTAGTCGAGTAAAAACACGTGCGAGGTTTTGTGGGATGCGCAGGTTTTGTGGGATGCGCATGCGCAGGTTTTTTGGGATGCGCATGTGCAGGTTTTTTGGGATGCGCATGGCTAGTCGAGCAAAAACACGTGCGAGAGGATGCATCCCGCAGGCTAGTCGAGTAAAAACACGTGCGAGGTTTTGTGGGATGCGCATGCGCAGGTTTTGTGGGATGCGCATGCGCAGGTTTTTTGGGATGCGCATGGCTAGTCGAGCAAAAACACGTGCGAGAGGATGCATCCCGCAGGGTAGTCGAGTAAAAACACGTGCGAGAGGATGCATCCCGCAGGCTAGTCGAGTAAAAACACGTGCGAGAGGATGCATCCCGCAGGCTAGTCGAGTAGAAACACGTGCAAGAGGATGCTTCCCGCAGGCTAGTCGAGTAAAAACACGTGCGAGAGGATGCATCCCGCAGGCTAGTCGAGTAAAAACACGTGCAAGTGGATGCTTCCCGCAGGCTAGTCGAGTAAAAACACGTGCGAGAGGATGCATCCCGCAGGCTAGTCGAGTAAAAACACGTGCGAGAGGATGCGTCCCGCAGGCTAGTCGAGCAAAAACACGTGCGAGAGGATGCATCCCGCAGGCTTGTCGAGCAAAAACACGTGCGAGAGGATGCATCCCGCAGGCTAGTCGAGCAAAAACACGTGCGAGAGGATGCATCCCGCAGGCTAGTCGAGCAAAAACACGTGCGAGAGGATGCATCCCGCAGGCTAGTCGAGAAAAAACACGTGCGAGAGGATGCATCCTGCAGGCTAGTCGAGTAAAAACACGTGCGAGAGGATGCATCCCGCAGGCTAGTCGAGTAAAAACACGTGCGAGAGGATGCATCCCGCAGGCTAGTCGAGTAAAAACACGTGCAAGAGGATGCTTCCCGCAGGCTAGTCGAGTAAAAACACGTGCGAGGTTTTGTGGGATGCGCATGCGCAGGTTTTTTGGGATGCGCATGTGCAGGTTTTTTGGGATGCGCATGGCTAGTCGAGCAAAAACACGTGCGAGAGGATGCATCCCGCAGGCTAGTCGAGTAAAAACACGTGCGAGAGGATGCATCCAGCAGGCTAGTCGAGTAAAAACACGTGCGAGGTTTTGTGGGATGCGCATGCGCAGGTTTTGTGGGATGCGCATGCGCAGATTTTTTGGGATGCGCATGCGCAGGTTTTTTGGGATGCGCATGGCTAGTCGAGCAAAAACACGTGCGAGAGGATGCATCCCGCAGGCTAGTCGAGCAAAAACACGTGCGAGAGGATGCATCCCGCAGGCTAGTCGAGTAAAAACACGTGCAAGAGGATGCTTCCCGCAGGCTAGTCGAGTAAAAACACGTGCGAGGTTTTGTGGGATGCGCAGGTTTTGTGGGATGCGCATGCGCAGGTTTTTTGGGATGCGCATGTGCAGGTTTTTTGGGATGCGCATGGCTAGTCGAGCAAAAACACGTGCGAGAGGATGCATCCCGCAGGCTAGTCGAGTAAAAACACGTGCGAGGTTTTGTGGGATGCGCATGCGCAGGTTTTGTGGGATGCGCATGCGCAGGTTTTTTGGGATGCGCATGGCTAGTCGAGCAAAAACACGTGCGAGAGGATGCATCCCGCAGGGTAGTCGAGTAAAAACACGTGCGAGAGGATGCATCCCGCAGGCTAGTCGAGTAAAAACACGTGCGAGAGGATGCATCCCGCAGGCTAGTCGAGTAGAAACACGTGCAAGAGGATGCTTCCCGCAGGCTAGTCGAGTAAAAACACGTGCGAGAGGATGCATCCCGCAGGCTAGTCGAGTAAAAACACGTGCAAGTGGATGCTTCCCGCAGGCTAGTCGAGTAAAAACACGTGCGAGAGGATGCATCCCGCAGGCTAGTCGAGTAAAAACACGTGCGAGAGGATGCGTCCCGCAGGCTAGTCGAGCAAAAACACGTGCGAGAGGATGCATCCCGCAGGCTTGTCGAGCAAAAACACGTGCGAGAGGATGCATCCCGCAGGCTAGTCGAGCAAAAACACGTGCGAGAGGATGCATCCCGCAGGCTAGTCGAGCAAAAACACGTGCGAGAGGATGCATCCCGCAGGCTAGTCGAGAAAAAACACGTGCGAGAGGATGCATCCTGCAGGCTAGTCGAGTAAAAACACGTGCGAGAGGATGCATCCCGCAGGCTAGTCGAGTAAAAACACGTGCGAGAGGATGCATCCCGCAGGCTAGTCGAGTAAAAACACGTGCAAGAGGATGCTTCCCGCAGGCTAGTCGAGTAAAAACACGTGCGAGGTTTTGTGGGATGCGCATGCGCAGGTTTTTTGGGATGCGCATGTGCAGGTTTTTTGGGATGCGCATGGCTAGTCGAGCAAAAACACGTGCGAGAGGATGCATCCCGCAGGCTAGTCGAGTAAAAACACGTGCGAGAGGATGCATCCAGCAGGCTAGTCGAGTAAAAACACGTGCGAGGTTTTGTGGGATGCGCATGCGCAGGTTTTGTGGGATGCGCATGCGCAGATTTTTTGGGATGCGCATGCGCAGGTTTTTTGGGATGCGCATGGCTAGTCGAGCAAAAACACGTGCGAGAGGATGCATCCCGCAGGCTAGTCGAGCAAAAACACGTGCGAGAGGATGCATCCCGCAGGCTAGTCGAGTAAAAACACGTGCGCGAGGATGCATCCCGCAGGCTAGTCGAGTAAAAACACGTGCGAGAGGATGCATCCCGCAGGCTAGTCGAGTAAAAACACGTGCGAGGTTTTGTGGGATGCGCATGCGCAGGTTTTGTGGGATGCGCATGCGCAGGTTTTATGGGATGCGCATGGCTAGTCGAGCAAAAACACGTGCGAGAGGATGCATCCCGCAGGGTAGTCGAGTAAAAACACGTGCGAGGTTTTGTGGGATGCGCATGCGCAGGTTTTGTGGGATGCGCATGCGCAGGTTTTATGGGATGCGCATGGCTAGTCGAGCAAAAACACGTGCGAGAGGATGCATCCCGCAGGGTAGTCGAGTAAAAACACGTGCGAGAGGATGCATCCAGCAGGCTAGTCGAGTAAAAACACGTGCGAGAGGATGCATCCCGCAGGCTAGTCGAGTAAAAACACGTGCGAGAGGATGCATCCCGCAGGCTAGTCGAGTAAAAACACGTGCGAGGTTTTGTGGGATGCGCAAGCGCAGGTTTTGTGGGATGCGCATGCGCAGGTTTTATGGGATGCGCATGGCTAGTCGAGCAAAAACACGTGCGAGAGGATGCATCCCGCAGGGTAGTCGAGTAAAAACACGTGCGAGGTTTTGTGGGATGCGCATGCGCAGGTTTTGTGGGATGCGCATGCGCAGGTTTTATGGGATGCGCATGGCTAGTCGAGCAAAAACACGTGCGAGAGGATGCATCCCGCAGGGTAGTCGAGTAAAAACACGTGCGAGAGGATGCATCCAGCAGGCTAGTCGAGTAAAAACACGTGCGAGGTTTTGTGGGATGCGCATGCGCAGGTTTTGTGGGATGCGCATGCGCAGGTTTTTTGGGATGCGCATGGCTAGTCGAGCAAAAACACGTGCGAGAGGATGCATCCCGCAGGGTAGTCGAGTAAAAACACGTGCGAGAGGATGCATCCCGCAGGCTAGTCGAGTAAAAACACGTGCGAGAGGATGCGTCCCGCAGGCTAGTCGAGCAAAAACACGTGCGAGAGGATGCATCCCGCAGGCTAGTCGAGCAAAAACACGTGCGAGAGGATGCATCCCGCAGGCTAGTCGAGTAAAAACACGTGCGAGAGGATGCGTCCCGCAGGCTAGTCGAGCAAAAACACGTGCGAGAGGATGCATCCTGCAGTCTAGTCGAGTAAAAACACGTGCGAGAGGATGCATCCGGCAGGCTAGTCGAGTAAAAACACGTGCGAGAGGATGCATCCCGCAGGCTAGTCGAGTAAAAACACGTGCGAGGTTTTGTGGGATGCGCATGCGCAGGTTTTGTGGGATGCGCATGCGCAGGTTTTTTGGGATGCGCATGGCTAGTCGAGCAAAAACACGTGCGAGAGGATGCATCCCGCAGGGTAGTCGAGCAAAAACACGTGCGAGAGGATGCATCCCGCAGGCTAGTCGAGTAAAAACACGTGCGAGAGGATGCATCCCGCAGGCTAGTCGAGTAAAAACACGTGCAAGAGGATGCTTCCTGGAGGCTAGTCGAGTAAAAACACGTGCGAGAGGATGCATCCCGCAGGCTAGTCGAGTAAAAACACGTGCGAGGTTTTGTGGGATGCGCATGCGCAGGTTTTATGGGATGCGCATGGCTAGTCGAGCAAAAACACGTGCGAGAGGATGCATCCCGCAGGGTAGTCGAGTAAAAACACGTGCGAGAGGATGCATCCCGCAGGCTAGTCGAGTAAAAACACGTGCGAGGTTTTGTGGGATGCGCATGCGCAGGTTTTGTGGGATGCGCATGCGCAGGTTTTTTGGTATGCGCACGGCTAGTCGAGCAAAAACACGTGCGAGAGGATGCATCCCGCAGGGTAGTCGAGTAAAAACACGTGCGAGAGGATGCATCCCGCAGGCTAGTCGAGTAAAAACACGTGCGAGAGGATGCATCCCGCAGGCTAGTCGAGTAAAAACACGTGCAAGAGGATGCTTCCCGCAGGCTAGTCGAGTAAAAACACGTGCGTGAGGATGCATCCCGCAGGCTAGTCGAGTAAAAACACGTGCGAGAGGATGCTTCCCGCAGGCTAGTCGAGTAAAAACACGTGCGAGAGGATGCATCCCGCATGCTAGTCGAGTAAAAACACGTGCAAGAGGATGCTTCCCGCAGGCTAGTCGAGTAAAAACACGTGCGAGAGGATGCATCCCGCAGGCTAGTCGAGTAAAAACACGTGCGAGAGGATGCGTCCCGCAGGCTAGTCGAGCAAAAACACGTGCGAGAGGATGCATCCCGCAGGCTAGTCGAGCAAAAACACGTGCGAGAGGATGCATCCCGCAGGCTAGTCGAGTAAAAACACGTGCGAGAGGATGCATCCCGCATGCTAGTCGAGTAAAAACACGTGCGAGGTTTTGTGGGATGCGCATGCGCAGGTTTTGTGGGATGCGCATGCGCAGGTTTTTTGGTATGCGCACGGCTAGTCGAGCAAAAACACGTGCGAGAGGATGCATCCCGCAGGGTAGTCGAGTAAAAACACGTGCGAGAGGATGCATCCCGCAGGCTAGTCGAGTAAAAACACGTGCGAGAGGATGCATCCCGCAGGCTAGTCGAGTAAAAACACGTGCAAGAGGATGCTTCCCGCAGGCTAGTCGAGTAAAAACACGTGCGTGAGGATGCATCCCGCAGGCTAGTCGAGTAAAAACACGTGCGAGAGGATGCTTCCCGCAGGCTAGTCGAGTAAAAACACGTGCGAGAGGATGCATCCCGCATGCTAGTCGAGCAAAAACACGTGCGAGAGGATGCATCCCGCAGGCTAGTCGAGCAAAAACACGTGCGAGAGGATGCATCCCGCAGGCTAGTCGAGTAAAAACACGTGCGAGAGGATGCATCCCGCAGGCTAGTCGAGCAAAAACACGTGCGAGAGGATGCATCCCGCAGGCTAGTCGAGCAAAAACACGTGCGAGAGGATGCATCCCGCAGGCTAGTCGAGCGAAAACACGTGCGAGAGGATGCATCCCGCAGGCTAGTCGAGCAAAAACACGTGCGAGAGGATGCATCCCGCAGGCTAGTCGAGTAAAAACACGTGCGAGGTTTTGTGGGATGCGCATGCGCAGGTTTTGTGGGATGCGCATGCGCAGGTTTTTTGGGATGCGCATGTGCAGGTTTTTTGAGATGCGCATGGCTAGTCGAGCAAAAACACGTGCGAGAGGATGCATCCCGCAGGCTAGTCGAGTAAAAACACGTGCGAGAGGATGCATCCCGCAGGCTAGTCGAGTAAAAACACGTGCGAGAGGATGCATCCCGCAGGCTAGTCGAGTAAAAACACGTGCGAGGTTTTGTGGGATGCGCATGCGCAGGTTTTGTGGGATGCGCATGCGCAGATTTTTTGGGATGCGCATGGCTAGTCGAGCAAAAACACGTGCGAGAGGATGCATCCCGCAGGCTAGTCGAGCAAAAACACGTGCGAGAGGATGCATCCCGCAGGCTAGTCGAGTAAAAACACGTGCGAGGTTTTGTGGGATGCGCATGCGCAGGTTTTTTGGGATGCGCATGGCTAGTCGAGCAAAAACACGTGCGAGAGGATGCATCCCGCAGGGTAGTCGAGTAAAAACACGTGCGAGAGGATGCATCCCGCAGGCTAGTCGAGTAAAAACACGTGCGAGAGGATGCATCCCGCAGGCTAGTCGAGCAAAAACACGTGCGAGAGGATGCATCCCGCAGGCTAGTCGAGCAAAAACACGTGCGAGAGGATGCATCCCGCAGGCTAGTCGAGCAAAAACACGTGCGAGAGGATTCATCCCGCAGGCTAGTCGAGTAAAAACACGTGCGAGGTTTTGTGGGATGCGCATGCGCAGGTTTTGTGGGATGCGCATGCGCAGGTTTTTTGGGATGCGCATGTGCAGGTTTTTTGGGATGCGCATGGCTAGTCGAGCAAAAACACGTGCGAGAGGATGCATCCCGCAGGCTAGTCGAGTAAAAACACGTGCGAGAGGATGCATCCCGCAGGCTAGCCGAGCAAAAACACGTGCGAGAGGATGCATCCCGCAGGCTAGTCGAGTAAAAACACGTGCGAGGTTTTGTGGGATGCGCATGCGCATGTTTTGTGGGATGCGCATGCGCAGGTTTTTTGGGATGCGCATGCGCAGGTTTTTTGGGATGCGCAAGGCTAGTCGAGCAAAAACACGTGCGAGAGGATGCATCCCGCAGGCTAGTCGAGTAAAAACACGTGCGAGAGGATGCATCCCGCAGGCTAGTCGAGCAAAAACACGTGCGAGAGGATGCATCCCGCAGGCTAGTCGAGCAAAAACACGTGCGAGAGGATGCATCCCGCAGGCTAGTCGAGTAAAAACACGTGCGAGAGGATGCATCCCGCAGGCTAGTCGAGCAAAAACACGTGCGAGAGGATGCATCCCGCAGGCTAGTCGAGCAAAAACACGTGCGAGAGGATGCATCCCGCAGGCTAGTCGAGCGAAAACACGTGCGAGAGGATGCATCCCGCAGGCTAGTCGAGCAAAAACACGTGCGAGAGGATGCATCCCGCAGGCTAGTCGAGTAAAAACACGTGCGAGGTTTTGTGGGATGCGCATGCGCAGGTTTTGTGGGATGCGCATGCGCAGGTTTTTTGGGATGCGCATGTGCAGGTTTTTTGGGATGCGCATGGCTAGTCGAGCAAAAACACGTGCGAGAGGATGCATCCCGCAGGCTAGTCGAGTAAAAACACGTGCGAGAGGATGCATCCCGCAGGCTAGTCGAGCAAAAACACGTGCGAGAGGATGCATCCCGCAGGCTAGTCGAGCAAAAACACGTGCGAGAGGATTCATCCCGCAGGCTAGTCGAGTAAAAACACGTGCGAGGTTTTGTGGGATGCGCATGCGCAGGTTTTGTGGGATGCGCATGCGCAGGTTTTTTGGGATGCGCATGTGCAGGTTTTTTGGGATGCGCATGGCTAGTCGAGCAAAAACACGTGCGAGAGGATGCATCCCGCAGGCTAGTCGAGTAAAAACACGTGCGAGAGGATGCATCCCGCAGGCTAGCCGAGCAAAAACACGTGCGAGAGGATGCATCCCGCAGGCTAGTCGAGTAAAAACACGTGCGAGGTTTTGTGGGATGCGCATGCGCATGTTTTGTGGGATGCGCATGCGCAGGTTTTTTGGGATGCGCATGCGCAGGTTTTTTGGGATGCGCAAGGCTAGTCGAGCAAAAACACGTGCGAGAGGATGCATCCCGCAGGCTAGTCGAGTAAAAACACGTGCGAGAGGATGCATCCCGCAGGCTAGTCGAGCAAAAACACGTGCGAGAGGATGCATCCCGCAGGCTAGTCGAGCAAAAACACGTGCGAGAGGATGCATCCCGCAGGCTAGTCGAGCAAAAACACGTGCGAGAGGATGCATCCCGCAGGCTAGTCGAGCGAAAACACGTGCGAGAGGATGCATCCCGCAGGCTAGTCGAGCAAAAACACGTGCGAGAGGATGCATCCCGCAGGCTAGTCGAGCAAAAACACGTGCGAGAGGATGCATCCCGCAGGCTAGTCGAGTAAAAACACGTGCGAGGTTTTGTGGGATGCGCATGCGCAGGTTTTTTGGGATGCGCATGGCTAGTCGAGCAAAAACACGTGCGAGAGGATGCATCCCGCAGGGTAGTCGAGTAAAAACACGTGCGAGAGGATGCATCCCGCAGGCTAGTCGAGTAAAAACACGTGCGAGAGGATGCATCCCGCAGGCTAGTCGAGCAAAAACACGTGCGAGAGGATGCATCCCGCAGGCTAGTCGAGCAAAAACACGTGCGAGAGGATGCATCCCGCAGGCTAGTCGAGCAAAAACACGTGCGAGAGGATTCATCCCGCAGGCTAGTCGAGTAAAAACACGTGCGAGGTTTTGTGGGATGCGCATGCGCAGGTTTTGTGGGATGCGCATGCGCAGGTTTTTTGGGATGCGCATGTGCAGGTTTTTTGGGATGCGCATTGCTAGTCGAGCAAAAACACGTGCGAGAGGATGCATCCCGCAGGCTAGTCGAGTAAAAACACGTGCGAGAGGATGCATCCCGCAGGCTAGCCGAGCAAAAACACGTGCGAGAGGATGCATCCCGCAGGCTAGTCGAGTAAAAACACGTGCGAGGTTTTGTGGGATGCGCATGCGCATGTTTTGTGGGATGCGCATGCGCAGGTTTTTTGGGATGCGCATGCGCAGGTTTTTTGGGATGCGCAAGGCTAGTCGAGCAAAAACACGTGCGAGAGGATGCATCCCGCAGGCTAGTCGAGTAAAAACACGTGCGAGAGGATGCATCCCGCAGGCTAGTCGAGCAAAAACACGTGCGAGAGGATGCATCCCGCAGGCTAGTCGAGCAAAAACACGTGCGAGAGGATGCATCCCGCAGGCTAGTCGAGTAAAAACACGTGCGAGAGGATGCATCCCGCAGGCTAGTCGAGCAAAAACACGTGCGAGAGGATGCATCCCGCAGGCTAGTCGAGCAAAAACACGTGCGAGAGGATGCATCCCGCAGGCTAGTCGAGCGAAAACACGTGCGAGAGGATGCATCCCGCAGGCTAGTCGAGCAAAAACACGTGCGAGAGGATTCATCCCGCAGGCTAGTCGAGCAAAAACACGTGCGAGAGGATGCATCCCGCAGGCTAGTCGAGTAAAAACACGTGCGAGAGGATGCATCCCGCAGGCTAGTCGAGCAAAAACACGTGCGAGAGTATGCATCCCGCAGGCTAGTCGAGTAAAAACACGTGCGAGAGGATGCTTCCCGCAGGCTAGTCGAGTAAAAACACGTGCGAGAGGATGCATCCCGCAGGCTAGTCGAGTAAAACAACGTGCGAGGTTTTGTGGGATGCGCATACGCAGGTTTTGTGGGATGCGCATGCGCAGGTTTTTTGGGATGCGCATGGCTTGTCGAGCCAAAACACGTGCGAGAGTATGCATCCCGCAGGGTAGTCGAGTAAAAACACGTGCGAGAGGATGCATCCCGCAGGCTAGTCGAGTAAAAACACGTGCAAGAGGATGCTTCCCGCAGGCTAGTCGAGTAAAAACACGTGCGAGGTTTTGTGGGATGCGCATGCGCAGGTTTTGTGCGATGCGCATGCGCAGGTTTTTTGGGATGCGCATGTGCAGGTTTTTTGGGATGCGCATGGCTAGTCGAGCAAAAACACGTGCGAGAGGATGCATCCCGCAGGCTAGTCGAGTAAAAACACGTGCGAGGTTTTGTGGGATGCGCATGCGCAGATTTTTTGGGATGCGCATGCGCAGGTTTTTTGGGATGCGCATGGCTAGTCGAGCAAAAACACGTGCGAGAGGATGCATCCCGCAGGCTAGTCGAGCAAAAACACGTGCGAGAGGATGCATCCCGCAGGGTAGTCGAGTAAAAACACGTGCGAGAGGATGCATCCCGCAGGCTAGTCGAGCAAAAACACGTGCGAGAGGATGCATCCCGCAGGCTAGTCGAGTAAAAACACGTGCGAGAGGATGCATCCCGCAGGCTAGTCGAGCAAAAACACGTGCGAGAGGATGCATCCCGCAGGCTAGTCGAGCAAAAACACGTGCGAGAGGATGCATCCCGCAGGCTAGTCGAGCAAAAACACGTGCGAGAGGATGCATCCCGCAGGCTAGTCGAGCAAAAACACGTGCGAGAGGATGCATCCCGCAGGCTAGTCGAGTAAAAACACGTGCGAGAGGATGCATCCTACAGGCTAGTCGAGTAAAAACACGTGCGAGAGGATGCGTCCCGCAGGCTAGTCGAGCAAAAACACGTGCGAGAGGATGCATCCCGCAGGCTAGTCGAGCAAAAACACGTGCGAGAGGATGCATCCCGCAGGCTAGCCGAGCAAAAACACGTGCGAGAGGATGCATCCCGCAGGCTAGTCGAGTAAAACAACGTGCTAGGTTTTGTGGGATGCGCATGCGCAGGTTTTTTGGGATGCGCATGGCTAGTCGAGCAAAAACACGTGCGAGAGGATGCATCCCGCAGGCTAGTCGAGTAAAAACACGTGCGAGGTTTTGTGGGATGCGCATGCGCAGGTTTTTTGGGATGCGCATGCGCAGGTTTTTTGGGATGCGCATGCCTAGTCGAGCAAAAACACGTGCGAGAGGATTCATCCCGCAGGCTAGTCGAGCAAAAACACGTGCGAGAGGATGCATCCCGCAGGCTAGTCGAGTAAAAACACGTGCGAGAGGATGCATCCCGCAGGCTAGTCGAGCAAAAACACGTGCGAGAGTATGCATCCCGCAGGCTAGTCGAGTAAAAACACGTGCGAGAGGATGCTTCCCGCAGGCTAGTCGAGTAAAAACACGTGCGAGAGGATGCATCCCGCAGGCTAGTCGAGTAAAACAACGTGCGAGGTTTTGTGGGATGCGCATACGCAGGTTTTGTGGGATGCGCATGCGCAGGTTTTTTGGGATGCGCATGGCTTGTCGAGCCAAAACACGTGCGAGAGTATGCATCCCGCAGGGTAGTCGAGTAAAAACACGTGCGAGAGGATGCATCCCGCAGGCTAGTCGAGTAAAAACACGTGCAAGAGGATGCTTCCCGCAGGCTAGTCGAGTAAAAACACGTGCGAGGTTTTGTGGGATGCGCATGCGCAGGTTTTGTGCGATGCGCATGCGCAGGTTTTTTGGGATGCGCATGTGCAGGTTTTTTGGGATGCGCATGGCTAGTCGAGCAAAAACACGTGCGAGAGGATGCATCCCGCAGGCTAGTCGAGTAAAAACACGTGCGAGGTTTTGTGGGATGCGCATGCGCAGATTTTTTGGGATGCGCATGCGCAGGTTTTTTGGGATGCGCATGGCTAGTCGAGCAAAAACACGTGCGAGAGGATGCATCCCGCAGGCTAGTCGAGCAAAAACACGTGCGAGAGGATGCATCCCGCAGGCTAGTCGAGTAAAAACACGTGCGAGAGGATGCATCCCGCAGGCTAGTCGAGTAATAACACGTGCGAGGTTTTGTGGGATGCGCATGCGCATGTTTTGTGGGATGCGCATGCGCAGGTTTTTTGGGATGCGCATGCGCAGGTTTTTTGGGATGCGCATGGCTAGTCGAGCAAAAACACGTGCGAGAGGATGCATTCCGCAGGGTAGTCGAGTAAAAACACGTGCGAGAGGATGCATCCCGCAGGCTAGTCGAGTAAAAACACGTGCGAGAGGATGCATCCCGCAGGCTAGTCGAGCAAAAACACGTGCGAGATTATGCATCCCGCAGGCTAGTCGAGCAAAAACACGTGCGAGAGGATGCATCCCGCAGGCTAGTCGAGTAAAAACACGTGCGAGAGGATGCATCCCGCAGGCTAGTCGAGCAAAAACACGTGCGAGAGGATGCATCCCGCAGGCTAGTCGAGCAAAAACACGTGCGAGAGGATGCATCCCGCAGGCTAGTCGAGCAAAAACACGTGCGAGAGGATGCATCCCGCAGGCTAGTCGAGCAAAAACACGTGCGAGAGGATGCATCCCGCAGGCTAGTCGAGCAAAAACACGTGCGAGAGGATGCATCCCGCAGGCTAGTCGAGCAAAAACACGTGCGAGAGGATGCATCCCGCAGGCTAGTCGAGCAAAAACACGTGCGAGAGGATGCATCCCGCAGGTTAGTCGAGCAAAAACACGTGCGAGAGGATGCATCCCGCAGGCTAGTCGAGTAAAAACACGTGCGAGAGGATGCATCCTGCAGGCTAGTCGAGTAAAAACACGTGCGAGAGGATGCATCCCGCAGGCTAGTCGAGTAAAAACACGTGCGAGAGGATGCATCCCGCAGGCTAGTCGAGTAAAAACACGTGCAAGAGGATGCTTCCCGCAGGCTAGTCGAGTAAAAACACGTGAGAGGTTTTGTGGGATGCGCATGCGCAGGTTTTGTGGGATGCGCATGCGCAGGTTTTTTGGGATGCGCATGCGCAGGTTTTTTGGGATGCGCATGTGCAGGTTTTTTGGGATGCGCATGGCTAGTCGAGCAAAAACATGTGCGAGAGGATGCATCCCGCAGGCTAGTCGAGTAAAAACACGTGCGAGGTTTTGTGGGATGCGCATGCGCAGATTTTTTGGGATGCGCATGCGCAGGTTTTTTGGGATGCGCATGGCTAGTCGAGTAAAAACACGTGCGAGAGGATGCATCCCGCAGGCTAGTCGAGTAAAAACACGTGCGAGAGGATGCATCCCGCAGGCTAGTCGAGCACAAACACGTGCGAGAGGATGCATCCCGCAGGCTAGTCGAGTAAAAACACGTGCGAGAGGATGCATCCCGCAGGCTAGTCGAGTAAAAACACGTGCGAGAGGATGCATCCCGCAGGCTAGTCGAGTAAAAACACGTGCGAGGTTTTGTGGGATGCGCATGCGCAGGTTTTATGGGATGCGCATGGCTAGTCGAGCAAAAACACGTGCGAGAGGATGCATCCCGCAGGGTAGTCGAGTAAAAACACGTGCGAGAGGATGCATCCCGCAGGCTAGTCGAGTAAAAACACGTGCGAGAGGATGCATCCCGCAGGCTAGTCGAGTAAAAACACGTGCGAGGTTTTGTGGGATGCACATGCGCATGTTTTGTGGGATGCGCATGCGCAGGTTTTTTGGGATGCGCATGCGCAGGTTTTTTGGGATGCGCATGGCTAGTCGAGCAAAAACACGTGCGAGAGGATGCATTCCGCAGGGTAGTCGAGTAAAAACACGTGCGAGAGGATGCATCCCGCAGGCTAGTCGAGTAAAAACACGTGCGAGAGGATGCATCCCGCAGGCTAGTCGAGCAAAAACACGTGCGAGATTATGCATCCCGCAGGCTAGTCGAGCAAAAACACGTGCGAGAGGATGCATCCCGCAGGCTAGTCGAGTAAAAACACGTGCGAGAGGATGCATCCCGCAGGCTAGTCGAGCAAAAACACGTGCGAGAGGATGCATCCCGCAGGCTAGTCGAGCAAAAACACGTGCGAGAGGATGCATCCCGCAGGCTAGTCGAGCAAAAACACGTGCGAGAGGATGCATCCCGCAGGCTAGTCGAGCAAAAACACGTGCGAGAGGATGCATCCCGCAGGCTAGTCGAGTAAAAACACGTGCGAGAGGATGCATCCTGCAGGCTAGTCGAGTAAAAACACGTGCGAGAGGATGCGTCCCGCAGGCTAGTCGAGCAAAAACACGTGCGAGAGGATGCATCCCGCAGGCTAGTCGAGCAAAAACACGTGCGAGAGGATGCATCCCGCAGGCTAGCCGAGCAAAAACACGTGCGAGAGGATGCATCCCGCAGGCTAGTCGAGCAAAAACACGTGCGAGAGGATGCATCCCGCAGGCTAGTCGAGTAAAAACACGTGCGAGGTTTTGTGGGATGCGCATGCGCAGGTTTTGTGGGATGCGCATGCGCAGGTTTTTTGGGAAGCGCATGTGCAGGTTTTTTGGGATGCGCATGGCTAGTCGAGCAAAAACACGTGCGAGAGGATGCATCCCGCAGGCTAGTCGAGTAAAAACACGTGCGAGAGGATGCATCCCGCAGGCTAGTCGAGTAAAAACACGTGCGAGGTTTTGTGGGATGCGCATGCTCAGGTTTTTTGGGATTGCGCATGGCTAGTCGAGCAAAAACACGTGCGAGAGGATGCATCCCGCAGGGTAGTCGAGTAAAAACACGTGCGAGAGGGTGCATCCCGCAGGCTAGTCGAGTAAAAACACATGCGAGAGGATGCATCCCGCAAGCTAGTCGAGCAAAAACACGTGCGAGAGGATGCATCCCGCAGGCTAGTCGAGCAAAAACACGTGCGAGAGGATGCATCCCGCAGGCTAGTCGAGCAAAAACACGTGCGAGAGGATGCATCCCGCAGGTTAGTCGAGCAAAAACACGTGCGAGAGGATGCATCCCGCAGGCTAGTCGAGTAAAAACACGTGCGAGAGGATGCATCCTGCAGGCTAGTCGAGTAAAAACACGTGCGAGAGGATGCATCCCGCAGGCTAGTCGAGTAAAAACACGTGCGAGAGGATGCATCCCGCAGGCTAGTCGAGTAAAAACACGTGCAAGAGGATGCTTCCCGCAGGCTAGTCGAGTAAAAACACGTGCGAGGTTTTGTGGGATGCGCATGCGCAGGTTTTTTGGGATGCGCATGTGCAGGTTTTTTGGGATGCGCATGGCTAGTCGAGCAAAAACACGTGCGAGAGGATGCATCCCGCAGGCTAGTCGAGTAAAAACACGTGCGAGAGGATGCATCCCGCAGGCTAGTCGAGTAAAAACACGTGCGAGGTTTTGTGGGATGCGCATGCGCAGATTTTTTGGGATGCGCATGCGCAGGTTTTTTGGGATGCGCATGGCTAGTCGAGCAAAAACACGTGCGAGAGGATGCATCCCGCAGGCTAGTCGAGCAAAAACACGTGCGAGAGGATGCATCCCGCAGGCTAGTCGAGCAAAAACACGTGCGAGAGGATGCATCCCGCAGGTTAGTCGAGCAAAAACACGTGCGAGAGGATGCATCCCGCAGGCTAGTCGAGTAAAAACACGTGCGAGAGGATGCATCCTGCAGGCTAGTCGAGTAAAAACACGTGCGAGAGGATGCATCCCGCAGGCTAGTCGAGTAAAAACACGTGCGAGAGGATGCATCCCGCAGGCTAGTCGAGTAAAAACACGTGCAAGAGGATGCTTCCCGCAGGCTAGTCGAGTAAAAACACGTGCGAGAGGATGCATCCCGCAGGCTAGTCGAGTAAAAACACGTGCGAGAGGATGCATCCCGCAGGCTAGTCGAGCACAAACACGTGCGAGAGGATGCATCCCGCAGGCTAGTCGAGTAAAAACACGTGCGAGAGGATGCATCCCGCAGGCTAGTCGAGTAAAAACACGTGCGAGAGGATGCATCCCGCAGGCTAGTCGAGTAAAAACACGTGCGAGGTTTTGTGGGATGCGCATGCGTAGGTTTTATGGGATGCGCATGGCTAGTCGAGCAAAAACACGTGCGAGAGGATGCATCCCGCAGGCTAGTCGAGTAAAAACACGTGCGAGAGGATGCATCCCGCAGGCTAGTCGAGTAAAAACACGTGCGAGGTTTTGTGGGATGCGCATGCTCAGGTTTTTTGGGATTGCGCATGGCTAGTCGAGCAAAAACACGTGCGAGAGGATGCATCCCGCAGGGTAGTCGAGTAAAAACACGTGCGAGAGGGTGCATCCCGCAGGCTAGTCGAGTAAAAACACATGCGAGAGGATGCATCCCGCAAGCTAGTCGAGCAAAAACACGTGCGAGAGGATGCATCCCGCAGGCTAGTCGAGCAAAAACACGTGCGAGAGGATGCATCCCGCAGGCTAGTCGAGCAAAAACACGTGCGAGAGGATGCATCCCGCAGGTTAGTCGAGCAAAAACACGTGCGAGAGGATGCATCCCGCAGGCTAGTCGAGTAAAAACACGTGCGAGAGGATGCATCCTGCAGGCTAGTCGAGTAAAAACACGTGCGAGAGGATGCATCCCGCAGGCTAGTCGAGTAAAAACACGTGCGAGAGGATGCATCCCGCAGGCTAGTCGAGTAAAAACACGTGCAAGAGGATGCTTCCCGCAGGCTAGTCGAGTAAAAACACGTGCGAGGTTTTGTGGGATGCGCATGCGCAGGTTTTTTGGGATGCGCATGTGCAGGTTTTTTGGGATGCGCATGGCTAGTCGAGCAAAAACACGTGCGAGAGGATGCATCCCGCAGGCTAGTCGAGTAAAAACACGTGCGAGAGGATGCATCCCGCAGGCTAGTCGAGTAAAAACACGTGCGAGGTTTTGTGGGATGCGCATGCGCAGATTTTTTGGGATGCGCATGCGCAGGTTTTTTGGGATGCGCATGGCTAGTCGAGCAAAAACACGTGCGAGAGGATGCATCCCGCAGGCTAGTCGAGCAAAAACACGTGCGAGAGGATGCATCCCGCAGGCTAGTCGAGCAAAAACACGTGCGAGAGGATGCATCCCGCAGGTTAGTCGAGCAAAAACACGTGCGAGAGGATGCATCCCGCAGGCTAGTCGAGTAAAAACACGTGCGAGAGGATGCATCCTGCAGGCTAGTCGAGTAAAAACACGTGCGAGAGGATGCATCCCGCAGGCTAGTCGAGTAAAAACACGTGCGAGAGGATGCATCCCGCAGGCTAGTCGAGTAAAAACACGTGCAAGAGGATGCTTCCCGCAGGCTAGTCGAGTAAAAACACGTGCGAGAGGATGCATCCCGCAGGCTAGTCGAGTAAAAACACGTGCGAGAGGATGCATCCCGCAGGCTAGTCGAGCACAAACACGTGCGAGAGGATGCATCCCGCAGGCTAGTCGAGTAAAAACACGTGCGAGAGGATGCATCCCGCAGGCTAGTCGAGTAAAAACACGTGCGAGAGGATGCATCCCGCAGGCTAGTCGAGTAAAAACACGTGCGAGGTTTTGTGGGATGCGCATGCGTAGGTTTTATGGGATGCGTATGGCTAGTCGAGCAAAAACACGTGCGAGAGGATGCATCCCGCAGGGTAGTCGAGTAAAAACACGTGCGAGAGGATGCATCCCGCAGGCTAGTCGAGTAAAAACACGTGCGAGAGGATGCATCCCGCAGGCTAGTCGAGTAAAAACACGTGCGAGGTTTTGTGGGATGCGCATGCGCATGTTTTGTGGGATGCGCATGCGCAGGTTTTTTGAGATGCGCATGCGCAGGTTTTTTGGGATGCGCATGGCTAGTCGAGCAAAAACACGTGCGAGAGGATGCATTCCGCAGGGTAGTCGAGTAAAAACACGTGCGAGAGGATGCATCCCGCAGGCTAGTCGAGTAAAAACACGTGCGAGAGGATGCATCCCGCAGGCTAGTCGAGCAAAAACACGTGCGAGATTATGCATCCCGCAGGCTAGTCGAGCAAAAACACGTGCGAGAGGATGCATCCCGCAGGCTAGTCGAGTAAAAACACGTGCGAGAGGATGCATCCCGCAGGCTAGTCGAGCAAAAACACGTGCGAGAGGATGCATCCCGCAGGCTAGTCGAGCAAAAACACGTGCGAGAGGATGCATCCCGCAGGCTAGTCGAGCAAAAACACGTGCGAGAGGATGCATCCCGCAGGCTAGTCGAGCAAAAACACGTGCGAGAGGATGCATCCCGCAGGCTAGTGGAGTAAAAACACGTGCGAGAGGATGCATCCTGCAG